>NW_027476237.1:0-300000 GCF_051020955.1 Megalopta genalis | reverse complement strand
CTTCCGCTCGGCCCCTTTTCCGAGTCCTTGGGGCTGTTCCTCCTAGATCAGCAGTTATCGTTCGTCCGCGCTAAATAAGGCGAACGCTGTGTCGCCGATGAATCGATCAACTCGGTGATCTATGTATCCTTTTTCTTGTCGCTACCGAAATTTAAGTTTTTTAGGCGTGCATTTGACGCGACATCGGCGTTGGAGTCGCCTCTTTGTCGCGCAAACTGTTGCGCGATTGCGTGTCCCTCGGCGACGAAAAGCGCGGTCGCAGCTGCGATAATTATGAACGAATGTGTCGGAAATTTGACGTCGAAGTTTCGCGACACCGCGAGTCAAACCTGAGAATTTTGCGCCCGATTGTTTGAGCCATTAAGCTTACGGCCAAGTGGCGTGCCTTACCCGAAGGATGTAATGTACCATTTGCCTTCAGATTCCGGCAAGCGTGTAACATAATATTCCTTGGAAATTGCACCAGCGAACTTGAATTTTTCACGCGTTTAACGCGCCAACCGCTCTCCAAATTGATGTCGGAGTAGTTAGTTCAAATTGAATCTGAAGTTTCAACACTCTTCCGCAGCGCCGGGAAAGAGGGTATTGATAATTCCCGTTAATCGAAGATTGAACATCATCGATCATACTTTCACTGTACTTTGGTCTGTGTATACCTATTTTTACCACGTCACTTTTCTAATCGTTCTAGGGAAAGTTGAGAAGCCGGCTGAGGAAAAGTGATTTAACTTAGAAAATTGTTTCGGATAGAAATTTTAAAAAGTGTCCTCTGACCCATTTCGTAGAAATAATGTTAAACGGAAATTTTGAGAGGTGTCTTTTCTCCCCTTTCGTAAAGATACTATTAAATTAACGTTGTATAAAGTGTCGTTTCACCCATTCCGTAGAAATAATGCTAAACGAAAATTTGATGAAGTGTCGTCTTTAACCCCTTATGTAGAAATACTGTTAAATTAAAATCTCATTTTGACCCCTCTCTCGACTCCTTTCTCAGAAATTAGGCGAAACGAAAACTTTGAAAGATATTTTTGACGCTTCTGTAAAAAAATAAATTAAAATTCAGATTTTTAAATGTGCTTTGGCGGCGGTCGTAGTGTGTGTGCTTGGGTGAGAAAAGGAGAGGGGAGGCGTTTCGTCCGGAGCCCGCTAGAGGATTCATCAGTAAGGCTATCCTAGCGGGCCCTTGCCTTACACGTGGTAGTAGGACGAAGTCTCTGTATATATAGGGATCGAGGCGGATCGGTTACTAGCGGGAAGAGGAGCCCTCTGCTGGCGGGTCTGGAGGTAGCCGCCACAGTGCTTTTCACTATTTTGGTAAAAAGTAGAGTTAATCGAATTGTTCGATTTATTTGCGTTTTCATAAATTCATATTCTTATATAATGACACGCGAATACAATCTCGCAAATAAGTGAGCTTTAGGGATTGCACGAAATCAAGACTGTAATATCGCGTTCGAAAATTTATTAATATTACGTTTCGCTGGTAGTACGACGTGTTTCCCCGAGGTGCCCTTTCGTTCTACTTTATTTCGCACTTCTAGCGCTTCCTGCCGCTTGGGCTTTATCTGGTTCCCTTGTCCTTGTTGTTCGGAAACGAACAGAATCAGGAAAAGTTTCCGCACAGTCCTTTAAGACTTTTAGGACTTCAATATTGTCTCCGAAGTGGCTTATTACTCCTGCGAACAATATCCGTGGTACTGGAAACAGATTTTGCTCCGGCTCTATTTGCTGTTGCGAGGAATTCCTCGAAACTGGAATCAATTCAGAAACACATTGAATATCTGAAGCTTATATTATTATATAACCTTCGGATATTATAATATCCGATATAATATAATAATTTATATAATAAAATTTAAATTTATATATATTATATAATAATATAAAGCTTATATTATAATATAATATTGTATTATTAGAATTTACATGATGCCGTTTAGTCAATCAATTTTTGTGCACTGCAAAAATCAATCGATGGAACAATGCGGTGGTTATAAAAATTGTTGCTCTAATTTCACCGGTAATTACAAACATTTCATTTGCTAAAATAATGCAATTAATTGTTGAACAAACGAACGAAATATTTGTTGTTGGAATTTTTATACTTGTAATTTCATAACGTTAATATTAAACGTCGTCTGTGAAATTCTGTGCTGCATATAGTATTGCAAATGGTTCAAACAAATAATTCTTCCTAAAACGCGTGTATTTATATTCAAATGACATCTCTTACATGGAAATATTTCATGTGAAATGTATTTAGACAATATATTGTAGAATAAAAGATATTGGTTCTATTGTACATTTATGCTATCTTACTCCACAATTATTCGAACCGACAAGCCAAATTTGAGAACACCGTCGAAATTAGTGTTCATTTGGTATTCGCGCGACGACTGCGATTATATATTTACGACGGCGAAAAAAAAAAAGGAAAATAAAGGGATTCTAAAAGTTTTCGAATGTTCCGAGTTATACCAGGAACAGAGCGAACTCCACGTATTAGCGGACGTAACCTATCTGTTCGTCCCTGGGATGAGTTACTTTTCCTCTTTCGGACTCTTTTTCAGTTCTCTTCCTACATCTATCCGTTCTGCTTAAACTTTCCGGGCAAGTCCTCAGGGGTTTCGAGCACTTTCCAGCGCTGACTGAACCTCGTGTTATTGTCATATGGATGTAATTCTTTCTTGCTGCGCGAAGTCGACGTGAACTCGATCATGTACGAATAGATTCTGCTGGACCCTTTTCATTCGTGATTTACGCGGTACCCATTCCGGTGCTCGTACATCAGTTTCTCCCTCGATCATTTCACTTTTGCAACGTCCTGTACACTTGCGAGGATCAGTCAATAATTAAGTTAACCTAAAAAATATGGGCAATTTGGGAAGAGATACGCTTAATCGAGCCTCGCGGATCATTTTTATAGCTGCCTGTTGTCGACGATTATGGAAACGATATGTAATCATATGATACATAATTCACCGGAAAGAATGGATCTCATGAAATCCCCCTTATCAGAAGCTCCGCCCGGTTAATTTGAACTTGACATGGTTAATCCTAAACGTGCGGACTGCACGTGGCAGCCCGTATTTTACGGTTCCGCGCGATTTCCGCCGTAACTAATTAAACGTCGTATTAGGCTCCGACTTTCTGCCAGTTTCTTTCGACATTAAACACCTTTTCTCATTTATTACTGACTTCAACACATCGACTGCCACGCTTCGACAACCACTAAAATTTCACGAAATTAAAGTATTTCATTTCATTAAATTACGAATTGCAAAGCAAACTTGTATCTCGTGAATCGCATTTCCAATATTATCACGTTTCGCGGGTATTAATAAAATTAGGAAATTATGACGGATTAGCGTGAAAATCAATTTTCAAATCTGATAATTCAATCATTTTCGATCGCCCATATGTAGACGACGCGGCTGTCAAAGTGTTAAAGTACAAAAAAGAATTTTTAAGAGAAAAATTTACAAAAGATATTTAACTTATCAATTAATTCGTTCGATAAATAAGAGCAAAGTTTGTAATTTACTAATATAAGAAGGGTATACTATTTCCCTTTGTTTTACTGTTCTTCCTTTCACATGTATGTGCAATATTTAATTAATGATCCTTGATTGCAATTGATCCTTGTTTCCAATGTATCATTGTTTATACTTTCTAGTGAGTTTGTTAGTTAACTATTGCTGCTCGTAACTGTACAAGTTGTACGTTAACCTACACCTAAATGAACTAGTGACGTCACGCAGAAGCGTTCTTTCATTCCGGTTCGTTCCTTTTGTTTTCAAGAACACGAATCGAGCGAGCCCAGCACGCTCTAAATTACACTAAAACCACACACAGCGTATCTCTTGACTGACTTTCTCAGCTACTTGGTCCCGGCAAACAGTTTTTGTTGGAGACGGTGGCGGGATCACGTTCAGTTCGCCGAAGAGACCGTAAAATTTACAATCAAGATGTTCACCCGAGGAAACGTATATCGAAAGGGATTTGCATTTGAAAGTGTGTATTCTGACACCGAAATTCGGCTGCTCATAGTTCGTACATCAAAGTTCAGCCGGCGAAGTTCCCATCTCGTCTCGGAACTCCCCATCGCGTGCGCGCGGGAACAGATTTACGTTCCGAAATTTCGCGGAAACTGCAACCGTCAGCGAAAGTTCGACGGCTCCGGTCCTCGAAACGTGACCAAATAAAAGTCTGTGTGTTTGACGAACGCGGGGATCCCGGAATTCGCGTTAACGCTTTTCATTAAAAATCGACGTCAACCTGGCAACGATTGATGATCACTTGCGAAACGGTTTATCTCGCCGCGGTTGCAGATCCGGAAAGTCATTACAACTTGACACACTTTTACAATGTTTTTTACGAGTGCTGCATTAGAGCCTGCACGTCACGTGTATCCTGTCTTACAAACGACGACTGTTCATATAGGGTGTCTCGTGAAAACGAAGCGAGAATACTGTCTATGGGATCGATGACCGAGAACCATGTTAGTTCGGAAATTATTCACACTAAATAGAGCACTCGAAGTGACTGACCTGCGTTATTTAAAAAAAATTACATTACTGCATGTATTTAAACTTACTAAAGAAAATGTAGTTAATTATTTTCTGCAAAAATAAAATAGATTTTCTACGTTTTTAAAAGGAAAAGTGAGAAACCGATTATTATTACTATGATCAGGGTTTGGTAGATTTAGTGTTAAAACGTGATTTCAGAGATCAAGCTAAGATGGTGAGTGTCTTTTTTTATTATTGTTGATGCCACAGATCCACACTTATATTTTAGTACGTTACTTGTGTATATAATTATTTTTAATAGTTCACCATGATATAAAGCAGGCAAAGAACAATAAAGTAAATTATTCTTGAACTTGTACAATTTAGAAGAATTTCACATTACAAATTAATGAATTAGTAAACGCAATATTAAAATATTGCAAAATTAAAATATTGCAATAAAATGAAACGCTTGAGCCACCTTGTACTGCTCATCTCTGTCAACCCTCTGGAAAAACATTCGATGAAACAAACCGTGCATTTGCAAAATTAATTATCAACGTATCGGTTGCAGAAAATATTTTTATTAGCGCTAAAAGCCGGTTCAACAATAACAGCTCCGCTCGCACAAATATATTAAACGTATTGACAACGGTTCCGCGAATGTGGGCCGGGTAAATACCATAATGAACAATATATACGAGAACAGTAGCGAACCAACGTGGAGAAATAAGTGGAAAATTCTGAATAGAATTTTTCCCAGAATCCCTTCATATTGCTCAATTGAATACGGATTTTAACTAGGCCTGCGAGTCGTTCTATACGATTTCATTTGCAGCTTTGCAAGAAAATGACAAATTACATTTTACACCCATTGTCGCTTGACAAATTTCTGTTTTCGCGCTCTGCGATTTATCTTTGTTATTTCCTGATGTGGAAAAAATGTACGAAAATAGTTGTTGGTGCAAATTTTTGGGAAAATTTAGACAATTTTCAATTTCGTAGTTCCCTTGGAATTATTTCGAATTTTCTGCGCGGAGTTATTTTTAAGGCTGCTTTTTTAAACAGCTTTAATAATACGATGGTAAAAGGCAATCGGTATTATTAAAAAACACGAGAAAATAACATTGTAGTTTCGTCATTATTTTGCATCTAGAGATTCATATTTCCTAGTTTCGAGTTATCAGTTCTTGTATAGTGGTGCAAAAAATTCGAGCGAATAGAGGGTTTACAGAAATACGCGAAATCCTAATGAACTAATAGCAAATGAAGATATGGTGATCATTTATTGCGTGCATTTAACGGCGTCTTTCGCCAATATTTTTTTCTATTTATTTAATGGCGCTTCGTTCAATTAAGCTCACATGTATTAACCATTTATAATCGAATTGTTCGGATAGTTGTAAGCGAATAACGGCTCGGTTTGCATATCAAACAAAGTAGCAATATGCTCGATCCAGTATAATCGTTGATCTCCGGTAAAAAAATTGTCGTCGGGTCAATTACCTCGCGTGATTTTGGCGAGATCAATTGCTCGTTTCATCGGTTGCGCCCGTTTGCGGAATAACGATTTATCGGCGGATTGCGCACCGGGTGACGTTTATCAGGATAATAATTAATCGAAGGATGGCGTAAATGAATAATGGACTTCCGAAACCGTTGGCATTAAAGTGACACCGTCCGGACGTTCGCTATTCTTGGAATCTCCGCAACGCGTAAATCGTAGGAATGACCGCCTCTATCTGTTAGTGTTTCAGAAGTCAGACGCAACAATCGAAACAATAAACCAAAAAATTTTGCTTTCTCGTGTCTACGATAATCGCTCTTGGAAGCTGTAGAGTCGAATACGGAGATTTCGTAAAATCTTGCATATAATTTTTGGTCGGATTAGTATACTCAGTAAGTATAGCGTTGTGTAATTGAAAATGGAAACATTACAACTAGGAAAACAACTAAACATAAGAATCTAATTAGTTTCGAAGATAATTTTCGAGACGCCGCACATTCCAGAGGGTTGTTTCAACCCTCTCGAATTCAAGTATCACTTAACTTTCCTGCTATATTTGCTTTTAACAACAGAAACCTGGACGGAGTACATGACAATTGAAGGTATGCAGTCGGGCGAAATCCCTGGTGGGGAAAATGAAGCGGGATAAAGCATACATTCAATATTACAAAGTTCCGGGGTAACATTCCTGCGGCACGGAGGAAACACCATGGTTAAACAAATCGGAAGTCGCGGGCAACACAACGTTTTCCATTGAAAACTGGAGCAAAATTCAAAGGAGAATTTTAAGGGACGTGTCACTCACAGTGTCGCTAAGGTAAACACCACTCAGGCAAAAGTAAACGAGCAGAAAACAACAGATTTCTTTAAAAAGCAGAGAGCAAAGAAATAAACGTGCAGCAGGAAGCACATAAGGTAAAGACACTTTGCATCAGAGAAAATAGTCTCGTGCAACATTTCCGTCGTCGTCGTCTGTGCCGTCGGGGCTCTGTAAAAGCCATTTACGTTCAACTTGGACGGGTAGATGTACATGCGTAGAGGAGAAGATAGAGATACAAGCGTAGAGGTAGATGTAGAGGTACATGCGTCGAGGTAGAGGTAGAGGTACATGCGCTGAAGTCGAGGTGTAGGTAGAGGTACACGCATAGAAGTAGAGGTAGAGGAACATACGTAGTGGTACAGGCGTAGAGTTAGAGGTAGAGGTAGAGGCGAAGTGGTAGAGTACATGAACCTCTATCTCTACCTGTACGCATGTACCTCTACCGATGCATGTACCTCTAACTCTATCCCGACGCACGTACCTCTACCTCTACACCTATACCTCAACCTCCACCTCTATCTCTACCCTTGCGCCTGGTACCTCTACCTCTACCTCTACGTATGTGCGTCTACCACTACCTCTACCTCTACCTCGAGCTCTGTGCATGTACCTCTACTTCTACCTCTACGCATGTAACTCTACCACTACCTCTACACATGTACCTCTTACTCTACCCCGACGCATGTACCCCTAACTCTAACCCGACGCATGTACCTCTACCTCTACGCATGTACCTCAAACGCTACCTCTACGCATGTGCCTCTATCTCTATCTCTACCTCCACCTGTTACCTCCATCCACCTTACCAACCTCCACCTTTACGTTGTTTCACTTCGTTTCGCATTCATCATTTACGTTATTTTACGTGTTTTACTTTGCTTTACGTTATTTCGCCTTGTCTCACGTTGTTATTTATTACAGTTTTATGTTCTTCTGCGTTCTTATGCTTTGTTTTTAGGTTGTTTTATATTGTTTTACGTTGCTGTACGTTGCGTCAAGTTGTTTTTTTTGTTTCGCATTGATAATTTACATTATTTTACTTTGATTTTATATTGGTTTACGTTGCTTTACCTTGCTATACGTTGTTTTAAGTTGTCTCACGTTGTTTTTTAAATAGTATTACGTTGTTCTACGTTGTTATACATTGTTTTTACGTCGACTTATACTGTTTTACATTGGTTTATGTTGTGTTACGTTCTTTTACTTTGTTTCGCATTCATGATTTACGTTGTTTTACAATGATTTACGTTGTTTTCTTTGTTTGGCGTTGTTTTTAAAAGAGTATAGCTTTGGTTTACGTTGTTATACATTGTTTTTCGTTGTTTTATTTTGTTTTACATAGCTTCACGTTGTGTTACGTTGTTTTGCTTTGTTTCGCATATATGGTTTATGTTTTTTCTCGGTATTTTACCATGTCTCTCTTTGTTTCGCTATGTTAACAAACGTTGTTTTACGTTGATTGACATTGTTTTTACGTTGTTTTACTTTGTTTTGCCTTGCTTTTCGTTGTTTTACGTTGTCTCACGTTGTTGTTTAAAACAGTATTACGTTGTTCTACGTTGTTATACATTGTTTTTACGTTCTTTTATACTGTTTTACATTGGTTTATGTGGTGTTTCGTACTTTTACTTTGTTTCGCATTCATGATTTACGTTGTTTTACGATGATTTACGTTGTTTTCTTTGTTTGGCGTTGTTTTTAAAACCATATTGTTGTGTTTTACGTTGTTATACATTGCTTTTACGTTGTTCTATGTTTTACGTTATTTTACGTTGTTATACATTGTTTTTACGTTGTTTTACGTTTTTTTACATTATTTTACGTTGTTTTACTTTTTTTTATCGTTGTTTTACGTTATTTTACCTTTCTTTACGTTGTTTTACGTTGTCTCACGTTGTTGTTTAAAACAGTATTACGTAGGTCCACGTTGCTACAGTATGCTTTTACGACGTTTAATTATTTTTACATTATCTAACGTTGCTTTACTTTATTTCTACGTTGTTTTACGTTGTTTTACGTTGTTTTACCTTGCTTTACGTTGTTTTACGTTGTCTCAAGATGTTGTTTAAAACAGTATTACGTTGTTCTATCATTGCTTTACGTTGTTTTATTTTGTTTTACATAGCTTTACGTTGTGTGACGTTGTTTTACTTTGTTTCGCATATATGATTTATGTTTTTCACGTCGTTTTACCTTGTTTTTCTTTGTTTCGCGTTAATGATTATCGTTTTCTACGTTGTTTTGCTTGTTTTTCTTTGTTTCGCTATAATGATTTACGTTGTTTTACTTTGTTTTTACGTTGTAGTACATTATTTTACCTTCCTTTACGTTTATTTACGCTTTCTCACGTTGTTGATTAAACAACCTCGATTATTACGTAAAACAAGCTAAAACAACATAAAAACGTCGTAAAAACAAAATAAAACAACGTAAAACAACATAAATTATCAATGCAAAACAAAGAAAAACTTAGTAAAACAACGTAGAGCAATGTAAAACAATATAAAACAACGTAACAACAATGTATAACAACGTAGAACAACGTAATACGGTTTTAAAAAACAACGTGAGACAACGTAAAAAAACTTAAAACAAGATAAAACAAAGTAAAACAACGTAAATCAACGTAAATCATCAATGCGAGGCGAGCAAAACAACGTAACATAGCGTAAAGTAATGTAAAACAATATAAAAAAACGTAAAAACAATGTACAACAACGTAGAACAACGTAATACGGTTTTGAACAACAACGTGAGACAGCGTAAAACAACGTACAGCAAGGTAAAACAACGTGAACCAACGTCAAAACAAAGCAAAACAACGTAAAACAACGTAAATCATCTATGCGAAACAAAGTAAAACAACGTAACACGTAAAGTAATGTAAAACAGTATAAAACAATGTAAAAACAATGTACAGCAACGTAATACTGTTTTAAACCACAACGCGAAACAAAGCAAACTACGTAAAGCATCGTCAAACATTTTAAATCGTCAATGCAAAACAAAGTAAATGAACGTAACACAACGTAAAGCAATGTAAAACAATATAAAATAACGTAAAAACAATGTATAGAAACGTAAAACAACCTAATACTCTTTTAAACAACTGCGTGAGACAACGGGAAACAACGTAAATCAAGGTAAAACAACACAAAACAACGTAAAAACAAAGTAATGCAACGTACAACAACGTAATGCGAAACATACGATTAAGAAACAATACACGTGATCAAACGATCTAGTTTCAAATCTATGCGAATTAGAATATTTATCTACAAATTTACGCAGAACACGTGATTTAGCTACAAATCAATGCGAAATATATGATGTAGCTTCAAATGCATACCAGACAAACGAATTTAACTTCAAATTGATGCGAAACACGTGATTTAGATTCAAATTCATGCAAAACACATGATTTAGCTTCAAATTCATGCGAAACCTGAAGATTTATCTTCAAAATTTATGGAAAGAAACAATTATGCTACAAATCCATGCGAAATAAACGATTTATCTACAAATCCATACGGACCAAACGATTAGCTTCAAATGCATGCGAAATAGAAGATTTATCTTCAAATTCATCCGAATAAACGATTTAGCTTCAAATGCATACAATATAAATGATATAGGTTCAAATCCATGCGAAACAAACGATCTAGGGTCAAATCTATGCGACATAGATATCTTCGCTTCAAACTCAGGCGACATACACGATTTAGCTTCAAATCTATGCAAAATAGAAAATTTTGCTTCAAATCTATGCGAAATAAAAGATTTCTCTTCAAATTGATGCGACACAAACGATTTAGTTTCAAATTCATGCGGAACATACGATTTAGCTACAAATCCATGCGAAATAGAAGATTTAGCTTCCAATCCATGCGAATCAAAAGATTAAGATTCAATTCCACGCAAAACACACGATATAGTTTCAAATTCATGCGAAACATACGATTTAGCTTCAAATCCATGCGAAACACATGATATAGCTTAAAATCCATGCGAAATACATGATGTAGCTTCAAATGCATACCAAACAAACGGTTTAACTTCAAATTGATACGAAACACGTGATTTAGATTCACATTTAAGCGAAACACATGATTTCTCTTCAAATTCATGCAAAACACATGATTTAGCTCAAAATCCATGCCAAATGGAAGGTTTAGATTCAAATCCATGCGAAATAGACGATTTAGCTGCAAATCCAAGCGAAACAAACGATCTACCTTCAAATCTTTGCGAAATAGATGACTTGGCTTCAAATTCATGCGACACAAACGATTTAGTTTCAAATTCATGCGGAACACATGATTAGCTTCAAACCCATGCGAAATAGAAGATTTATCTTCAAATTCATGAGAAATAAACGATTTAGCTTCAAATGCATACGCGATACAAACGATATAGGTTCAAATCCATCCGAAACAAACGATTTATCTTCAAATCTATGCGAAATACATGATTTAGCTTCACATCCATGCGAAATAGAATATTTAGTTTCAAATCTATGCGACACAAATGATTAAGCTACAAATCCATGCGAAACAAACGATCTAGCTTCAAATCTACGAGAAATAGAAGTTTGGCGGCGGTTCAAAGTGTCGTTGTCGTGGAAAGGAGAGGGGACACGTTTCGTCCGGGGCCCGCTAGAGGACTCATCAGTAAGGCTATCCTAGCGGGCCCTTGCCTTAGACGTAGGGGTAGGACGAAGTCTCTGTGTATATATAGGAATCGAGGCTGATCGGCTACCAGCGGGAAGAGGAGCCCTCTACTGGCGGGTCTGGAGGTAGCCGCCACAGAAGACTTGGTTTCAAATTCATGCGAAACAAACGATTTAAATTCAAATTCATTTGGAACACATGATTTAGCTTAAAATCCATGCGAAGTACATGATGTAGCTTCAAATGCATACCAAACAAACGATTTAACTTCAAATTGATACGAAACACGTGATTTAGATTCAAATTTGAACGAAACACATGTATGTCAAAACGACCCCGGTTGCAATTAACTCTTTGAACGCTGCATTTATATACTTTTGAAAGACGGCTGGCGAATTACATAACCCAAACGGAACCTTTAAAAATTCATAATGACCGGTGGGAGTTACGGGGGCGGTATATTTTCTGCTATTCTCATTAATGGGAACATAAAAAAATCCATTTCTGAGATCCAACGTACTAAATACTTTCGCGCCTTCTAATAAATCCTATTGATCCTCTATCAAAGGTAGGGGATATCTATCTTTTACCATTTTTTTTATTAAGCTGTGTGTAGCCAATACAAATTCTAGTTGTGCCATCCTTCTTCTTTACTAGTACAATTGGACTTGCGTAATCTGAACAAGACTCTCGAATTATTTCATCTTTCAACCATGACGTTATTTGTTTATCAACTTCAGATTTATCCCCGGGAGACAATCTTCGCGGTCTCTCGTACACTGGGATCTCGTCTTGCAGTATCAAGCTCATTTTAATCCCTACTTCTTTCGTTTTAGATGGTTTATAACTTGCAACACAATCTTCTATAAGTTTTCTATGTTCAGGAACCGCAATGTGTGATAAATTTACATTGTCAACTATAGCCTCGACATTGACATTAAATATTTCCGGCAAATCTATTTTTTTAATAAAAATTTCTCCTCCTTTCGTACTTAGTTCTACGGAATCTAAAAATTCTGTACCGATTATTAAACTATGGGACGACAAGGTATTGCGTAGAACGTGTATATTTCTTCGATATGTTATCTGATCTATTGCAATAGTTGTTGAAAATTCCCCTAATGTGTGGTTGCTCTCTGCTCCGACACCACGAAATTGCAAAATCTTATTATTCAATCTAGGAGCACCAATTTTAACATAATAATCCGCTCGCATCAAATTCAGTTCGCTTCCAGAATCTATTAACGCTGTCAACTTACAATTTCCAACTTGCACCTCTTTAACTCGCTTCTTTCTCGACGCTTCAGACACACTTGTGTCCTCTTTCTTTCGTCGGGCAGTTTGCAGCCGTATGGTATCGGTTTCCACAAAAAAACATCGCCGTAATTCTTGCCGTGCCACTTGCTGTGATTCACCTTGTGACGATGTTCCATGGACGGTCGTCTTCTTCTTCTCCTCAGGTCGCCTGTTTTTCGTTCTTGATTTTTCCTTCATGGCTTCGTAAATTTCGAATGTTTCTTTCAACTCACGTATATTTCTAGCACCGTACAATATCGTTTTGTTTGTTTCGAAATCCTGAACTCCGTCAATAATATACTTAATAACTGTTGAGACTTCCATGTCTGCTTGCTTCGCAATCTCCAACATTTGATAAATGTATTCTTGATACGACTCGTTCGATCTTTTAATATTACGTGACAACTCTTTATGTATCTCGTACGTATCTGCAGTTTTACCAAATTCGGACTCCAATGCTCGCTTCATCTCGACCCATTTGCGACAACATTTTTCACAGTCGACGAACAATCTCGCCGATGCACGCAATAACCGCTTCGCATAAATAACTTTTTGTACTTCACTCCATTCACATAGCTCTAGCAAACTCTTCGCTAAATATACGCATGGACTCCTCAACATCCCTGAATGTTAACGCCTGCATCCGTCGCACGCATCGTCTCACATCGCTTCCTTCTTCTTCGTCTTCACTGCCATCAATATCATCTTCCTCTTCGGCATGTTCGATTTGCAACATTATGGCTGCTTTAAGCCGATCTTGTAGTTGCTTTTTATTTCCCGACGTCCTCAGCTTGCTACTCTTCAATTCTTCCTTTAAACCGGTTAACTTCATTGTTAGAATTTCCTCTAATTTGTCAGCAGATAGGCTTGCTTGTGATACTTCGACAACGGTATCGTTTCCTTCAGACATCTTAAAAGGCTTTTCAATGCACAACACAACAACTAAAGTTCAACTCTCAACTCCTACAGTCACAATATCATTGTTATCATTCAACGCTACCTTTTCCTCAAATCCCGGCTGAGCCCTCAAAATTATGTAGAAATTGTCTAATATTTAAACAATATAGAATCTGTATCGATTAGGAAAGGACTAAACGTGGTGAAGACAGAAAATATCGCGTACCGTACCTTCAACTAGGATTACAACTACTTCACTTAATTTTACAACTTGCAACACTCCTCACTCGACGACTCTCGTACACTCTCTGTCCACTCCAAACACGCTCCTCCGACACAATGCCTGCCTTTTCTAAAAACGTGCCAATCGCATCCGCCGGCTCTCCGTCGCCAAGGGATTTTTTTCATCTGACCCGGCCTTCACCAAAGTTTCTCTTCTATTGCCTACCATAAATACAAAGACTTAAAACTACGGTCTCCTATGCCTAACACTCCTCCTCGTCCTAAACGTACCCACTAAATTACGATACTACAATAGTATAGAATTGTATAAAATAGTACAGAATTCGTTAAAAATCATTAAAATATCTTACAGTATATATCATCATTTACCCGCCGGAGCGGGAGGCGGTCGAGTGCTTCGAGCTCCAGGCCCGGGGATTAGCGCTCGCCAGATGGCATGCGGAGCTTTGCTCCCATGCCGGCGAGCGCGTCCCAGGGGCTCTCCTGCCACACTTCACCTCGTGACGGAAGAGGCGGTTTGGCAGGCTCTCCTACCGTGCGACGCAGGTGTTCACCGGGCATGGCTGCTTCGGTGTTTACCTGTGTCGCATCGGTCGGGAAGCGACGACGGTGTGCCACCACTGTGGCGCGGAGGAGGACTCGGCGCAGCATACACTGGAGGTATGCCCCGCCTTTTCAGTGCTGCGCCGAGTCCTAAGAAGGGAAGTTGGTCGCGACCTCGCTCTCTCCAGCTTAGTTGGGGCCATGCTGGAGAGCCCGACAAAATGGGCGGCAGCCATAGCCTTCTGCGAACAGGTAATGTTGCAGAAAGAGGCTGCCGAGCGGGGGGTGCGGTCGTGTGCGCCCACGCCTAGAGCCCCCCCCCCCCCCGAGCAGCTGAGAATATCCGGGCGGCGGGTGTACCAGATCTCTGGTTTAATTGCCCGCCGCCCGCCAACCGAGGATGTCCTTTTAGAAGTGGGGGCGACGAGAAGTCGTCGCCCCCGACGGCCGCCGGTGCGGCCGTCATGACGAGGCGATGTGGGGTGCGGTCCCCCGCTCCGCCGAATCAAGATGATTCATGGGGGGAGGATCAATCTTCCCCCGGGACGCGGCCAGCCACCGCTCCATCCTCGTGGCCGGCCAGGCGAGGGGGAGCCGCGGTCGTGTTCTTGAGAGTTCCCGTGGCTCCCCCGTTAATCGCCAGCGCCCTAGGCCGCCGTGGGGGTTTTAGCGGGTCGAACCCCGCACTACTCCCGCCCCGCCCTTCGGGCGGGACGGGGGTGTCTGACCAGCAGATTTCCCCCACGATAAATAAAAAAAAAAAGTATATATCATCATTTTCTTCATTTGTTTTGACAATTATTCAAAACTATTTTCTACATTTATTTTGTAAATTGTGCAAAATTATTTTCTCCATTTTTTTCGACAATTGTAGAAAACTATTTTCGTCATTTATTTTAGAAATTATGTACAGAAATGTTTTCCATCTATTTGGGAACTTATTTACAGGTATATTCGAAAACAAGTTTCGAATGCTTTAAAAACTTAATTGCCTGATGAAAATTTGTTTTATGAAATTTTATACTTGATTGAAACCGGAGAAAGATTGGACACGTTTGTTTCATTGGAAGATTGATAGCGTCGACAGCACGGGAAAAGCGCAAGCATCAAGCTGTAACGGTTGCATAATTACCGTTACGTCGAATAATTATTTTAATGAGCTGAAGTGTAGCAAATTAGTTTCAAACACGTTTCGAGCGCACCGGCGCCTCTGTTACTACCCTCTTCCGTCCGTGTGTCCGCAATAACGAAATTTTCTCGAGGCTTATAAATGCTGTGTACTTGCTGCAGAATAAAAGCCTAATTAATTACCATCCACTGGAATGCCGCGTGCTCTCTGTGATTTAATTCGAGTCTGAAAAACGAAGAAAATTATTTCGATAATACCTGATTGAAGGAATTCCTTTAGAAACAGCATTTAACAGACGACATCTTTTTTTTAATGTATTAGAAATCTCGGTTTTCAAACTTATTTAGTAACAGGATTTTAAAAAAGTATAATAACTATCGAAGACAGAAATAATTGTTAAATATGCACCTAGAAAAATTCATCCAAATAATCTTCTAATACGTCCAGAAACTATTTCTGATTCTTCTGCAATTAAATAAAATGGAATTTGACTGAATTCGATTGATATACTGGTAATTAATGTTGAACAAATAGGTGAAGCTACTTTAAATATAAATTTCATCGAATTTCGATAATTTAAGAATTTTAGAAATAAATTTTTCTACTGATGTTATTAAATTAATAATAATTTTAATCAAAATTCTAAGTATGTAAATATGGAAAAATTGATCACAACATTTAAATGCAATATTAACATTATTATCGATATAAATAAGTAATAACCAAAACTAAGAAATTATTTATTTGATAATTTAATTAGATATATAGAATGTTGCAGATTAACAATATTAGAAACAATATTAACAGTATTATAAACATGAATAAATACCAATTCAAGCTACGAGATCTTTTATTACTGAGGACAATATTAACACTATTGCAGATATGGACAAATATCGATTGAAAATAGAAACTTCTGTGGCTACCTCCAGACCCGCCAGCAGAGGGCTCTTCTTCCCGCTAGTAACCAAGCCGCCTCGATCCCTATATATACAGAGACTTCGTCCTACCCCCACGTCTAAGGCAAGGGCACGCTAGGATAGCCTTACTGATGAGTCCTCTAGCGGGCCCCGGACGAAACGTCTCCCCTCTCCTTTTCTCGACCAAACACACACAACGACCGTCGCCAAACTTCTTTATTAAATAATTTAATCATATCGCTAAAATGTCGCAAGTTAATAAATATTATAAATAATATCACATTATTATACATATTTTTAGCACACGTACTGCCGAATCAGCTACGACATTGTTACAAATATAAATAAGTAAAAATGAAAACTAGACAATTCTTTATTAAACAATTAAATCAAGTGTCTACAACGTTGCAAATTAATTTGCTATTCAGCTGACGAGCTAAATGAACCAATTCGTAGGAAACGCGTCAGAAGATCGTTCCCGGATCAACGATTCCAAGAAAATTAAGTTTCAAACGAAAATGTCCGATGGATGCCGCGGTCGAGCGCGGACATTCAAAAGCTGCCGGCGATGAGAATCGAATTCAAACCACTGGCAGAGAGCAGTTTACATATTTAATGGCGTGTGATTAAAGAAACCGCGCACAGTGAAAATAAATGCGTAAAGCTTCCGAAAACTCGACGGTTCCCGTGGGATGGCGGCTGATTAGGCGAACAGCGTTGCTCGGCACTGCGTCGGAACTCTCGTACAACGTAATGGCGGTTAATATCTCTATCGATTGGAATTGAAAACGGCGAAATTTCTGATATCCGAGATCGCCGACGAGCATTTGTATAAATTCGTTATTAAAATGAAAATACTCCGGGCCGCCGTTTCGGTTTTACGTTCTCGCTCCGCCATGACCGGGAAGGTTCAAAGGATGATATTTCAGCTGCGCGAGAAATGAACTCGCGAGCTGCGGTCTCCGTTGCATTTTTTCGACCAACTGCAAAATTTTTTTTTGAAATTTTTGACGGCAAAAGTTATGTATATACACAAAAAATTGTGTAACAATATGATTATATACAAATTATGTTTCGTTGTTAAAATATTTTATATTTTTTAAAAAGTCCGAAATGGGGATTGCGACAGGTTGCATGAATAAAAAGAAAGAAAAACATTTTTTTTTATTGTGTAAAAAACAAAAGACCGAGTAAGTAATACATAGTTACTATAAGCTCTACATTACATATTTATGTATGGTATTTAATTATAATATAAAATCCGAACCAAAAATGTCATGCTTCAAATATGATAATTTTGTCATGTTCAACTTATTATTATACGATTATAATATTGTTGCAAAGTACACAATTTCTCTCGTGTCGCGGCATTTTATTTACAATAAAGGATATTAACTATAACACAATTCGATACAATAACAATTCAGATCTTTTAGAAGTAGGATGTTGAGTTGTCCTTCCAGAATCCTTGTCGTAGACAGCGAGCGGTGCCATGGCGAACAACGCTGTCATTGTTTTTGCTCTTCTATAGAAGCACGTTCGTTAATAGAACGATCTTCCATTTAATGGGCAAAAATGTCGGATTACGGAAGCAGGTGAAGTCGTATTTTTAAGTTAAAAAGCAAACCGGTCGCCAAAGCGCGCACGAAGTTTTTGTAATCTCGTTGTTCTTCCAGCGAGAGCGAGGGGGGGGGGGAGACTTAACGCCGTGTTTTCTTTCGATCTTGATCCTGATTTATCTGAACTTTGACGCTCCCATTTGTCCTTCTTTACGCCGCCAACACGCGGTTCCGGCTTCTTAAGCCGGTGGTCGCGTTTCCGGCGTTGTCGTCCACGGTTACCATGTCGTGCGATCGATCTTCATTCAGCTGCAGTTGGTCAGGGGCTTCGGTAATTAATTCACTGAATCCGGTCGCTACTTGCTTCCATTTCAGCAGGTCAGCTGGCTGCAATGGTAGACGATCGATCAATCCCCGGGAAAATCTATGTAATTTAGACCACGATTTGTTCTCCTTCGATTCGAGGATTCAGTCTTGCGAGCCCGTTAAATCGTGAGCGTTTCTACAACCCGACAAAGTATAATCCTCCCGGTCTCGAATATTAATTAACAAGAGCCCGGACTGATCGAATTCGGCAGCGATAAATGAAAATAGAACCTGCCCGACCTACACCCGTTCATTAACTTGCCCCGGAGAGCAACGCTCTGGGCCAGATGACATCAGCGAAAGAAATAGATCTGTTTCGTACAGTTTTGGTATGAAATCCCGAGATTTCCATTCGGATTTCACCGTTGGGCAATTTTTGTCTTTGGCTCTTTAACGACAAGAGAAAATTCAGTAGGAAATTCGTTAGGAATTTTGCTAGAAAAAATAACTTGGTTGTATTTTACGTACAAATATCTAACAATTTTAATATGTTTTAGAATCTTCGGTATTAAGTACACCAGAAAATTGACTAGGAATATCACTAGAAAAAATTATTTGTTATGTTCAGATTTATGTATTTTATGTATAATTTTCCATCGATGTTTCCGTATTTTTTAAATTTTCGATATAAAGTTCTGTAGAAAAATCATGAGAAACTAACTAGGAGATATACTAAGAAATTTACTACATATGATTACTAGGTCTATTAAGATTTATGTATTTTATGTATAAATTTCCATCAATGCTTAATCAGTTGAAAATCTTTGACGGATGATTTTTCTAGAAACTTCACTGGGAAAGTCACTAGAAAACTCGCTAGTAAATTCGCTAAGAAAAATTACATTTTTATACAGATTTTTATATGTTATTTTTATATTTAAATGTCCATTAATGTCGATAAATTTTAAAATCGTAATAATACTGACGCGATAAATGTTTTTATTTAATAGTAATATCTTGAATATTAGTAATTGTATGCAAGAGAACATTTGTGTATGTTTTATGCAAATTTCAGCTGAATGCTTACACATGTTATTAGACCAACTGGACTAATTCACTAACTGGACAATTCACTAAAAGGTACCGATCGAAAAGATATAGCGATGTTTTTGGAACCTCGTGTAGCACCTAGTCTGGAGTGATTAATGGATTCAGGTTGGTTACCTCGCTAGCGGACGACGAAAATAAGAAATTCCATTAACACTTAACCTGAATCGACCAAGCAGGGCTCCTGGGTTAAAAGAACAGATTCTTATAAAAAAGAGGATCCAGTAAAAGGGTTTCTTACTGGCTTAATTTAAAATGGCCTCTAGAAAGTCATACTGATAATAATAGAAGAATCTTCTGCAGTACCAAGACTGGAGTGATTAATGATGTTATACATAACCTAAACTCATTCACTAGAAATTTAGAAATAACAAAGACATTATTTATAGAAGAAGGCTATATACAAACTAAGATTTCTACATCTCACTAGAAGGAAAAGGTCACTAGAATGTGAGTAGAATAATCCTAATTCTAACCTAAACTCATTCAATAAAAATTTAGAAATAACGAAGAAATTATTTATAGAAGAGAGTTATATACTAAAGAACTAGATACAAATTAAGGTTTGTATATCTTACTAGAAGATAAAGGTCATTAGAAACTTAGCAGAAAGTCATATCATAGTAAATATTTGGAACCCTACAGGCATGCCAAAATTAAACTATTGAAGCCCTAGGAGAAGCAGTGTAAAATTAAAGAATAACACAATCTGAAAATTTAGCTCAACCCCATCTGGGGGTAAGATAATTTCGAAGCAACGTGTAACCTCCGTGGCCGTATTTCTGGGATTCTACGTCATCTGCTAGTTAAGTGAGTCAAAACTCAAATATTAAAGCCGTAGGGGGCTATTATAATGTGCTAGAATTAGGAAATAGCCCGAACAGAGTCGGTGGTACCGCGATCCAAATATTAAATCCTTAGTGGGACTATTGTATCGCAGAATTAGAGGATTCCGCAAGTGCAGAATTTACATGAAAAGGAAGATGATATAAAGCAATCTTTAACCTTTATGGTTATATTTCTGGGATTCTACCTCGTTCGCTGGTCAGGTACCATACCCCAAATGTTAAGCCCTTGGGGAGACCATTATATCATAGAAGTAGAGTATTCCACAAGTGCAGAATTTATACTAAAAGGAAGATAATTTAAAGCAACCTTTAATTATTCTATTTCTGGGATTCTAGATCGTTTGTGCTAGAGAGGGCTATTAAACCTGAAATATTAAATTCCCAGGGACGATATTATATCATAGAATTATTTATAGCTCAAATCGGGAGAAAATGATTTAAAGCAATCTAATCTGGATTCATAAATATAGGGAACAAAACTCTAATGTGGTAATGCAGTATCAATGGTACCAATATACGCACTGCCAAATTCTAGGATGTTAAAACCTAGAGTAATAAAATTTAGGATGACAAAGTCTATGCCCCTTAAAGCTAGTGTACCGACGCATTGAAACTAAGATCTAGGGGTGTTAAAGCTTAAGCTAGTATTCTAGAGTATTCTTTGGAAGTATATGTTTTCCTGGGGATTCACAAAAGAGAGACCCAAAATGTGGGATGTCACCTCATCTAAGGCCCCTAAATCTGGGATGCTACCATCTAGGGTCCTTATAACTGGAATGTCACTATCCAGGATCCCTAAAAATGAGATGTCACCGTCTAGGATGCTTAAAAACTGGGATGATATCGTCTAGGATCTTTAAAACTGAGCTACCACCATCTACGGCCCCTAAATCTATGTTACTATGATGCAATGTTCAACAATCTATGTTACTATAATCTAGTGTTCCAAAATCTATGTTGCTATGATCTAGTGTTCCGAAATCTATGTTACCATGATCTAGTGCTCCTAAATCTATGTTATTATGATCTAGTATTCTGTAATCCATGTTACTATGATCCAGTGTTCCAAAATCTATGTTACCATGATTTAGGCTCCCTAAATCAACGTTACTGTGGTCTAGTGTCCCAGAATCTATCACTCCGTGATCTGCAACATCAAAACCTGCGATTGTGAAGTCTGAGGTACCAAAATCCATCATTCTTAAACAACGTGGCGCGAAAACGATCTATTCGCGCACAGGATTAGTCCAGGATTGAAGAGTGAGACAGTCGGGGGGAATTTCGGGTTGTGTCAAAGGCAGATAGTCGGATAGGGGAACGTTTAAGCTTCGCGGTCATAGAACAGGAATGGGTGAGGTTAAGTCCCGGGGCTTACCGTTAAAGTGAAAAAGACAGAGCAGCGCTATCGGAAGCAGCGAACCGCGTAGTTCCGATCTCTCGGTCGGGGGTGTCTTGGTAAATCAAGAAGCTTGCCCAGCAGCTCTCCGTGACGGCCGTCGACGTCCTGCCGTATTAAGTCCAGGGCGTCCCTCACAATCACATCGGCGGTCACCCCCGGATTGTCAGCTGGTCGATGCGAAATTACCATTTAATCACCGCTCTTACGATTCTTGGCCCCCCGCCGGTAGTTATAGTCGTGCGGGGACGGATGGCGTCGGATTTATGGTAACCATTGGCCTGCGCTGCGTGCGCTACTTTCCTAGTTGATCGTGCTAAACGCTATTGAGGTTAGGTTAGTGGAACTTATCCGTTGTCGATGGTGATGATGTTCCGAGCTAATAAGGGGAACTTTGACTTTGGAACGACTCGATATACAATTGCGACCGTTAGTGCAACATGGCGGATGGTTGGGTTATGGTGCCAATGTCTAGTTATTTTTTGGTGATTTAACTAGTAGCGTTAGTTTTTGATTGTTCTGTTTAGAACGTTTTTGTAAATGCCTGTAGAAAATTGTATTTATGCAATTGTTTCGATGTAACATTGTTCTTTGAAATTGTTATTGCTATAGAATTGTTTGAAAAGCTGTTAAAGAACGCTTTGGAGGTTAGGTGTGTGACACTTGTCCGTTCTTGATGATTTTGTAAGTCAATAAGGGAAATTTGACTTTGGAACTATTCGATATTCAGTTTTCTGACGACTGCTGACTCAATTGGGACCGTTTGTGCAACATGGCGGACAGTTAGGTTATGGTGCCAATGTCTAGTTATTTTTTGGAGATTTAATTAGTAGTGTTTCAATATGGAATTATTTTTTAACTTTGTTGTTGCTGTAGGATTATTTAAACAATGGTTAAAGTGGAGAACTTTCTACATGAAAATAAGAAATGCTGAAATATTATTGCTTAAAGCGATTTTTCAAATAAAATTGTTTTGTAGGCAGAAATGAAATGTAAAATCTGAAAAACTTGGTTTTTGTTCGATTTAAAGGGTGCAATTTTTTCTGAGCAGATATAATGTAGGAGAATTTGCAAAAAAACAATCGAAAGGAAGGTACACCAAGCGTCGAATTGGAAATTACTGGGTCTCAGCGTTCATTGATTCGAGTTTATAAATGACAAAAACGAGGAAATGCTACTTTATTTATGGAAGTCGATATTTATATTGCAGATAGGGACAGGCAGCGTAAAACGATTAATTAGCTGCGACGGAAATTGATGACTTACGTTAACAAATAACGGTACAAATGTGCGAAAGTTTCTGTGAACGACTGCTGTTCGTTTACTTTCCTCGACCAGTGCTATCAACAAATTAAAAAACCAAATTCCCAATCCTGTCCAGTTCGAGGACTGGATGCTTTCGTGATGAATATGGAGTGCCAGAAATAAGTAAATTGACAAATTAGTAAATTAAGAAGTTGAATAAACAAAATCAGGAATGATGAAATAAATAAATTAGGAAGTCAAAGATATGTGAAATAAGGGAGATAGGACATGACAGAATAAACGAAATAAGAGATGGCAAAATAAATAAATAAATGAAGAGAAACAAGAAATTGGTGGAAACCAGAATGAACAATTGAAGAAACACATAAATTAACAAATTACAAGCATTGAATAAACAAAGTCTGGAATGAGGATACAAAACAATTCAGAAATTGATGAAATGATGAATTAAATAAATTAAGAAATAATGGCAAAAAAAATTAAATGATTCACAAACTGACGAAAACAAAAATTAACCTATTAAGAAATGAAAAACTGGAGAAACGACGTGATAAATGAAGCAACGAAGAAACAAACAAATTAAGGAATACGGAAATTAACTGAAATTACTATAATACTTTCTGAAGCAACATTGAGAATGGCGTTTGAAAAATGTCGCAAAATCGATCTCGGGTGCGTGAATTTGATTCAAAAGTACCAATGCAGCGTCGGACCCTATTTTAATTACTCTTCGTTAGCATGGAGCTTGCAAGGATTTTTTCCAAAAGCGGTGCGCATCAAAGAACACGTCGAAGTACGAAAATGAAATTTTACAAACTGTCTGACACAGCGTGACCCCTTTTAATTATCGGGCACCGTTTCGAATCAACGATTGAGCAACATGGCGGAATTATTGCTTAACTCAGCGTTCGTCGTTTACTTGTTCATTTCATCAGCGTGCGCGTGCAATCGAAAAGAATGCGTTGTTATCCTCGCGAACGACCGAATTAAAAACACGTTAACACTTTTCCGGCAACCTCGCGTTGTTCCGCGTTCCCGTCAACTTTGATTCGCCATTCAGTTAAATGCGCAGACTTGCAGCAATGAATTTCTTTAGTCGTTGCGAATTCATTCGATTCAAATCTTGTTAAACAAAATATAAAAACGAAGATTTGTATATGTCTTTATATATTTATATTATATATTTTATATTTTATACTTTTTTATATTATATATTTTATATTTTATACTTTTTTATATTATATATTTTATATTTTATACTTTTTTATATTATATATTTTATATTTTATACGTTTTTATATTATACATTTCATATTTTATACTTTTTTATATTATACGCTTTGATAATAAACGCAGGCCATTTTCTATCGAATCGAATTTCTATCAAAAGGTGAAAAATTCATTTCGACAAAGTGAAATGTTGCAGAAGAAAATTAGGGGAGGGGTGCATATATTATTTAAATTATGCATATTGACTGTGTGTGTATTGACTGTATTTTATTATACTTTATAATAATATTATCGATAAGAATTCTCGAAACATTTTTTTCAAAAATATATGTACATATACGATTTAACAAATGCAATAAAATTAATATTTTTCCTTAAACATGTATTTGCAACCAGTGCAAGTGAAATAATGTGTACGCGTGTACATACAGGGTGCTCCATATAAAAGAAACCTTAAACTTATCTCCTTCATTCTATTTTTTTACCATAATAGTATGACCATTAAAGCATCTTTAGTTATATTGTTTTTCATTAGCATGAAGCGTATATTGGATAAAATTTAATGTTCCAGAAATATTTCTTACATGGCAGCTAGGAAGGTTAATAGAATGGTCTGTTTTAGGTGCGACAATAATAATATTATTCTTGTGAATAATGAACTACATTCTTCTGAGAAATATATGTGAAATTATTAAGAATAATATTGTTAGTATTAGCAATATTGGAATATAGAAATAAAGAAATAGAAACAAATACTAAAAATTGCTAATTAGAAAATGAAATTGAAAGTAACAAATAGGACAAAAAATACCGTAATTAGCATAATATTATGAAAAATAACTTATACGTGCCATTAAAATTAATAATATTAGAAAATGAAAATACCAAATGGAAACTAGACATAAATATTGCCTATTAAAAAATAAAAATGAACGTAGCAAGTGGTAAACAAAAATATAAATTGCTACCTAGAAAATAGAAATGAAAAATATCAAATGATAATTAAAACAAAAGATTGTCAATTTGAAAGTAAAAATAAAAGTATGAAGCAGTAAATAAAATAAGAACAAAATAAAAAGTGACTAATTAGAAAATAAAAATGAAAGTAATAACTAGAAGCTGAAATGAAAAATTGCTGAACAGAGTATAAAAATCGAAACTAATAGTAAATACCAAATTGAAAAATTACCAAATGAAAAAATAAAAATTGGAATAACAAATACAACATAATATACAAAACTGTCTACCAGAAAATAGAAATGAAAGTTCTGAGTAAAAACTGAAATTAAAAATTGCCAAATAGATTATAGAAATTAAAACTCCGAGTGGAAGCTTACATAAAAAATTGCCAAACAGATAGCAGAAATTGAAATGCCAAATATTATAGAAAATGAAAGTAAAAATTGTCAATTAGAAAATATAAAAATGAAAGTACTGATTTGGAAACTGAAATTAAAAATTGTCAAATAGAATACAGACATTAAAACATCTAGTGGAATCTAACATGAAAAATTGCCAAATAGATACTACAAATTAAAATATCAAATAAGAAATAAAAGTAAAAATTGCCAATTAAAAAATAAAAATGGAAGTACTGGTGCGTGTGTGTGTAGAAACGGAAATTAAATATTGCCAAATAAAATATAAAAATGGAAACTGATAAATTACAGTAACACGAACTGAAATGAAAAAATGCCGAATGGAAAATAGAAATAAAAACTTTCGTTAGTATTTGCACAAAGTAGAGAACTGATTCTGAGAATTGTCAACTAAAAAATATAAATGAGAGCACCAAAGGTGAACAGAGAATATGACTCAAGATATGAAACGAAATAACAATTGCCAATTAGGGAGGAAAATTGAAAGTAGAGAAGGTAGGAAATAAAAATGGCGGACTTAGCATAAAATAATAATCTGTCTGTTCTGACCCACAACTTTTTTGCTATTTCATTAACATTGGATAGCGAAATCTAAACTTGTATTTTAAAAAATTGGAGTTTGAATAGTTTTCTAATTGTGGTTTAAGATGGAGACCTAACTTCCGGTTACTTTAGAATTTACCAAATCTAGCTTAAACCCTAGAAAACGCCATTTATATTTTCTAGTCGGATCTTCCTTCGGATACTTAATTTTGAAAATAAATTACAAAAGGACTGTGGAAAATGCCTCCCTCTCTTTAAGAATTATTTAAACATGTTTAAATGTTCGTAATATTGTAAAACAGTGTATCGTCGTAATCAGGAGAATCTGTAGAATTATTCTACGCAAATATCATGCGTGTGGCATTCACGGTTAAAGAAAAATGAAAAATTTTCAATTAAGAAGCTAAAAGAAGTTGTAGTCGACAGTTTGACGTTTCGTTTTAAAATGAATTTTTATAATCTAAAACAAATTTTAGATTATAATGATTTCTAAATTTGTGGTAAAATCGTAAAAATCGTTACGTACGCTCCTTGAGGAAGATTATGGTCTCCCTGACCGACTGCAGCGATTTCTTCGATATTATATCGTCGTCTGCGTCCTGTCTGCCAAGAAACATATCAGAAACTGAATTTCACAAAATTACAAAATTTTTTGATTTTTGATAGCCAAACATTACAATGACCTTTGAAAAAATATGTGTAAATATGCACAAAATAGCGATGATCTTCAATACTTGGAATAAAATGATCTCGAAAGAAAAGAAGAACATCAATCGTAATATTCTTAGCTCTGAACTAAAGAAAGTTGGCACATATTTTTGATATCAGCAAAAATACGAAAATATTTTATTATACAAGGCAAAATAAAATAAACTAACTAAAATAACGAAATATTTAATTTCTCACTGATTTTAACCAAATAAATCGTACAACAATAAACCTAAATACATTTGACGATTTCTTTGAGTTTTATTAATTAGTCTATTTGGACATAAATACAAGTGATATTTGTTAGAATTTTATAAAATAACAAGAAATCCAGTAAAATCGAATGTAGTACTTCAGAACAGTCAATAATTTCATTCAACCGATCACAATAAATTTCATCGGGGAGCACATAATTATAAAATTCCAATGAAACTAATACAATAAATTTCATTAAAGTCCGCGTGTCCGCGATCAAATGAGGAACCCGGCGGAAGCTGAGAACCGGGTAGATCCGTGGCCATAAATAACGCAAAATAATATTCAGCCGGGTTAATTAAAAATAATATTTCATTGTGGACGCGGTGCGCGGCGCGGATCTCCATTATCCTCCGCCATTTTTAAAAACGCGATAGGACCGACCGACTCGTTTCCATTCCGAATTCCGTCAGGTAGTTTATTAAAAAGAAAAAATGAAACGCATAAAACAACGGAAAGAAATCAAAGCGTTCGGGCTAAGAAAAAACAATCAAGAGCGTGTTCGTGTCACGTTCGCTTTAACTGATTCATGCTAGCGATAATTAAACGCAAGCTCGGCCGCGTCGGCCGACTTGTTAGTCCCGAGATAATTACTGTTCGGCAGGCAATTATAATTCTTACTTTACTGTGTTGCCGGGCGTGTGATCGCCGATCTTAATGATCCTAATTGCACCGATAACCTTTCGCAGCGTGTTGATTTTGTAATTAAATCCGCGCAGATCGACGAGCTAGTCGCGAGCCATTTTTATCCGCTGATAAAACCGGAATACATTTATGAAATGTTACAGAATTATTTCTTCATTTATGAGGTTCTTGAGAATTAATTTATGAGAATTCGTGGATCGTATCGAGCAAAAATTTTAATAAAATAAATGATAGTACGTAATATGTAGTAAGAAGATTATGTTAGCAAACAAACTAATTTATTCAATAGATTTTAAACAATTTTAGATCAGTCTTCCATTTTAAACAATTTTAAATTAGCCTTTGATCACAAACAATATTAAATCAGTTTTCCATTTTAAGGAATTTTAAATTAGCCTTTGATCATAAACAATTTTAAGTCAGTCTGCGATTTTAGACAATTTTAAATCAGTCTTCAATTTTAAACGATTTTACACATTTTGTAGTCAAACCGTTAACCGTGGCGCAGGTAATAAGACTGGGGAAAAAGTGGGTAATTGGGTAATTGGTGTTGTGCAGAAGGTAAGGGGAATACGTGACGGTGAGAGAATTTTGGCGACCAGATGTAGGCAGCGTTGAAGGAAATATTACAGGCAGGAAATAACGGCTTTTCGGTATAATTAGATACTATTATTACGGTCGCTTATTTGTTTGTGGAAAGACGCTTGCAGTACAGATAGAGTCGTTTGGTAATTTTCGGAATCTATTGTATGGTAGGGACGGTGTTGGATCGAGCGGTCGAGCCACGTATGCTTTATTAATTAATAGATAGCTTCTATAATACTTTTAACGCGGAACAATTGCAGTTTCTAAGTTGATGGTTTTTTCGAGCCGTCTTCTTTCCGGCAATAAAGTCATTTCTGCATTTTCGAGTAATGCACGCCTCATCGGCAGCATTTTTTATAATAGGGTCATTAGCACGCACCGCTTCGGTCGCCCGTCCAGGGTTTCTTGCTACCTGCGGCACTGCGTGCTACGTCACTTTTACATCCCCTTTCATCGCGTCACTGGTCAATCAATTTCTATTCTTCGTTTCTTGTGTCATTGTGTCATTGAACAAAAAGTCTTAGTGGACATGGGGCGAAGAAAGATAGAATTACAATTGGCTTATGTGCAAATGCGTTAGGCACACATAGGATTATGCCTATTGTAATTTATAAATATAAAAACCTAAGAACTTTGAAACATGTACTTTCATTACCTGTAATTTTTAAATCGCAGTCAAATGCACGGATGAGTAGAACGTTATTTTCAGATTGATTTGAAAACCATTTCGAACCATCAGTAAAACAATATCAGGAGGAAAACAAATATCGGAGAAAGTAAAATGATGTTAAATGATTGCGAAGCCTACAAAATTTCGCTACAAGAAGAGGAACATTTTAAAATTATATATTTACCACCTAATACAGCATTTGTTCTGGAACCAATGGATCAAGGGATCATAGGAAAAACAAAAAGAATTTTCCGGCACAAGCTTTTGCAAATTATTTTAACATATGATCAAGGAATAAATGAATTTTATGACGATTACACATTAAAAACCTGTATTGACATTTTATCGGATTCGTGGTTCAAAGTTACAACAAAGAACATAAAAAATGCATGGAATAAACTGCTACATAATAGTAATCCTGCTGGCCCTCCAATTCAATCACACATGGGAGAGTTTGAACCTGATTGGCCAGAGATAATGAGTGCAATTACAGGAGAGCAATGCACCCTGATACATGCCACACAATTTTTATTAGACTGTGAGGAGGAAGAAAGAAGGAACGAAAACGAAAATACAGAACTGCAAAATGAACCAAACAACCACAATAAATTACATGCGGCCCTTAAGTTATTGACATCTTACAGTAAACATCATACGTATTCATATACAATGGTAAAAATTTGCAGCCAATTTGAATATGAATTATTTACAAATTAATGTTTTTTTTTACATTATTTGTTATGAGAAAATAGAGGAAAAACACCACCTTGTTATAACGACGTATTTTATTTATTACGTAATTTGCTAAAATAAAATGAATTACAGATTAAGTATCAAGTAAATAAATGTTGTTCAGTCTCATTGCAAGGCTGGAAATCTGTTTCGGTTTCTTTCCGTATCCAGGAAGAAGATCCGAAAGAACGAAATTATTTTATTGTGAAAAGGTGAAAGTTTTAGTATTTAAGGTGTACCCGGTGACTATGCGACGCATCCCGATTGCCATAGCCAGGGTGGTACCACCGATCGCGAACTCTCTGACCACCCTTCGTACCTGCGAAAACTGTAACAGCAGCGCACTAATTTGCATCTGATCGATTGTACCAAACCATCGGAAAATAGCATTTAAGGCTACAAATTTGAATTTTTTGGGAGAATCAAATAAACATCATTGCCTAAACTTTTCACCATCGCACACCACGTGCATCTTGGCAGCGCATTACGCACAACGTCTATCGTCTTTGATTCTATTGGCAACACAAATATCTGTCCAAACTATATCACGTTTGGTCTCATTTGAATCAGAAATCCATCAGCAATATGTTAAAAAAAAATCAGTATTAAAATGTTAAAATTAAAAAAAATCTATGTCATTGTATTATAAGTTGTCTTCCGGGAATTCGAGTCAAAGGAGCCGGGGCGCGTGCCGCAGCACACGTGTTCACCGACTCGCATAGCGAGAAAATCGATAAATTACAGGGTCGCGCAATATCTCGGTGTCAGAAGTGGCATACTTAAGTCGCGCCAGGAAGAGAGACACTACTATACATGTATATACGGTCTAAGGACGTAACGCCCACGCGACACAATCTCTCAATAAGAGCGCGGTCCCTAGATCGAGACGTTCGATCTCAATCCATAAAACCGCGGTGCCACCAGTCTGGCTCATAATGCGTCACGGCTGTCTGGCCTCGGAAAGCGACGGAGAGGCTCTTCGGAATCGAGCAGATAGCACCGTAGGACCGCTGTCAGCCGGCAAAGACCGAGCACCCGGCGATCTATCATCCGCGATCCTCTCCCGGGAACGATTGTTAAAGAGTTTCGAATGGCGGCCGGCCATTTGCGATCGATGGCCCATCCACGCGCGAGCGCGAAATCGGTTTTTCCACCTAGAATTAGTATCTGGCTACGTTCAACCCCCCGTTTGACTCGGCAGCCGTTCCTCCCCGCCCCTCTCCATAAGAGACGAGAAGAATCCCGGGGGTTATAGGAAGAGGATTCTCGAGGTTCTAATCTCCTGATGATCGGTCAGCTTAGCTTTTTACGGGGGCCGTATGAAAAATCTATCAGGGTTAAAGCGTCGCTGAATCATTGATCGCTTATGCACACCGGCGCGGCTTTATCGGATGGATTCTCCTGTGAGGAACCGTTTCCGAGCGGCGCGCTGCTTTGAAAAATTCAGCCGCGTACCGGGCACTAATAGAGGACTTTTTGCAAGTTGACGAGCCATCCGAACCGGGCGCGCCCGTTAATTATTTTATGACGCGTCGTCCACGGGATTCGCGGCGATGCTGGGGGAGGACTTAGGCTGTCTTCCCACTCGGAACCGTTTTATAACCAATTTCAATCGACCGATTTCAATGAAATTTTCAGCGTGTACAGGGTGTTCCACGTAACCGTTGCCACGATTTTTTCCAGCATCTCCGGCGGTCTAACAAATAAACGTTTCGAACAAATGTTACTCGGTTTTTAGCCGGCTACGGATTGCGATATAAAAAGCTTCAGAAAGAAATAATTTACGTGAAGAAATCAAGGTCACTTTCATTTTTTTTTAAGTTGCACAAGACGAATTCGATGACCTGTTATACCACGACCTTCGGATGACCTTGACGTAACACAGTTTTTAATGACAACATATCACTTCGTTGATCGCATTTTTTGTGCGTCAAGGTTGTCCGTAGGATATGGTGTAACATATCGTTGGATTCGTCTAGGCACAAGCTACAATGATATGAAGTAAAAAATATAAGATGCAATTTAAGAAAATGAAGGTGACCTTAATTTTTTAGAATAAAACACTTATTTCTGAAACTTTTTATACCGCATTATTCCGACTATTTTTTATTCATATTAACATTAGATTTACGGAACCCGTTAAAATGGCGTGTCACCAATTTTTTAATTTACAATTACGGCAAATGTTACAACAACACTTGTTGAGAATCAGAATAAACGTCTTATTGTTACTTTCATAAACTCATTTAAAACAGCTGTTTTTTGTCTAGAAATCTAGTATTAAATAAATATTCCAAAATGTATAATCTTATCTACAAACATCAATTCATCGAACAGTAGTATAAATATTCAACAATAACATTTTTAATCGTCGTAAAATCGATGATAATATTATACCCTCTGAAAAGCGTTCCGTAATAGGTACAGTAAATTCTCCCTAATTGATGCTCAGCTTAGAAACAAAAATAGACAATTTGGGAAGAAGAGATACAATTATTCGAGCTTTGCGGCTCGTTTTTATAGTTAACGATCGTCACCAACTATAAAAGCGAGCCTCAAGGCCACGAAAGCATTCTTTTTGGAAGAAAATTGCTGCTATATTTTTAGACATAATCATTTCAAATTTATATTTATTTATATGTAAAAAGGAATTTGTATTCTAAAGATTTCTATTGAATTTTCAATGAAATAATCATCAATTATTAATGAATTGAAAATGAAATAAAAATTGAGACCATCTTCAACGAAAAATTTTAATTGTGACCAACGATGCCCTAAAATATTGGTAGCGGTACGGTAAATTTTGTTGGCGCCTCGGAGTCGCCATTCGAGTGCAAAGGGTTAGGTTTTAAAATCAATCGTACGTCAGCGGTGTCTGGCATTCTTCGAGCGTCATTTAAAAATGTTTATTGCTCCATGATATAGTAAAAAAATATACGGTTACGATCGCGAGAGTCTACAGAATCGTTCTACGAAAAATTCGTGTCTCTAGCGTCACAAGTTACACCGGGAAAAATTCTCAAACGCGATAATTTGTCTGCTGAAAAAGAAACTCATCTCCCAGCAATTCGAGTTTCAAACTGAAATCTTCGAAGAACCGACAAAGAGATCGAGAAAAGATCGTCTCGCGATGTGTAAATGAGATCGGAATTTACGAGATAAAATTCATCGTCGGTTATCATCACGGCCGGAAGCGTGACCGCGGCCTAATAAGTGTCCTCGAGCGGGTGGTTTCGCTCACCTTTTGGAGCTCTGCGCGCCCATCGCGGCGATCACGGCCGATTGGCGGGAAATTCGAACGGGGTTCCAGCGCGTCCGCGGTGCGGCAACAGCAATCAACCGAATAATTTAAGGGTCCACGGTAGGTAACGGTAGGTTACGACGCGGATCGCGACTATATTTCCGTCATCGACGCGAACCTATCCGCTTAACGACCAGATTTCCCACGATGCGCAGCACGCACGCGTGTACAAATCGAGAGGACCGTTCGATACAGTCTTTTGTTCCACTGTCGCTATTAAAATAACGTGATTCCGCGAACGGCACCGGGACAGGAGCGTAATAGAAACACCGATACCGAACCGGCCGCGGCCGGCCGATCGTCACCGATTTTTCGATTTCCCGCTAGCTCCCGTGGACCCCCGTGGACCCCCATGAAACCAATATGGCTGCCGTGAAATAATGGGACAGTATAGACAATAGACAAATCAACTTTAAATTCATCGCGCCCTGCCAGCCGAGAATCATTCTCCCCGACGTGAAACAATTCGCTCGATTCCATTCGAAACGAGATTAGTTTTTTGGTTGATGCGCGCATCGGGACGAACATGAATTCTTCTGGAAATTTGGCGGTACGTCATGCGGCCAGAATATGCCATGAAATATGATCGCCACGTATCTTTCTTTTGGAAAATTTTAACGTTTTCGTAGAATTTTTAGTCCGTTCTTTCCTATTTCCCAGGTTTTATTCGTTGATTGTTATTTATGTATTTAACGTTGTTTTTATGTTGTATGGTTTTTAGTACGGTTATTTGATGCAGCAATGGCTCGAATGATTCTCAAAGCTAATTTAATAAATAATAATCGTGTTAAAGGACGTGAGGGATATGTTTGTTAGAGAAATATGAAGAATATTATCAATAAGATACTCACCCATTTAGTTGTAAAATCCACTTTATGCACGGAAATGTGTGGGGGATAGTGCATTGACCACATTTACGTACTTTGTTAATCTTCACTGTACACCACATGTTTAAAAATTTCATACGTTACACACAAGGTGTCATGCACACTAGAAAATTAAAACGGCCGTCACGGTTAAATTACTTACTATTTCGGGTCCGAAAAATTAGTAAATATTCTTCAGACGTTCTAAAGTAAAGGTGAACAGCGTTTTTCTTAAAAATATCACTGTAAAAAAGATCCGGAAAGTTCACGCTTCGTGATTTGTTCAATACTTCGAACGCGGCTCGAGTCCGTCCCGACCATCTGTCAAAGCCTCTTTCTGCGGGCTCTCGAACTTCGCGCCGTCACCTCCCATTGGTCAGTGATTTCCGTTAATAACTCGTAAACAAAGACGCAGATTGCATTTTCGCAAAGGAAAAAGTTACTTCAAATGACCTCAGCTACCCCTCATTTTCGGCTGTTAGAATAATTTGTGGAACACCCTGTATATTTAAATCATTTATATATATTTTATTGAACATTTATTAGTTAAATATCTCGAAGTTCGAAAAATCGGCAAAATTAGCCCAAAAGTGATCAAAAGTAGCTTCCTCAGATAAGAAAGTTAAACAACGAGAGTTTTTTACTTCGTTTTGTCATTCCAAGTATGTAATAGCAAAATTGTAACATTATCTATTATACAGGTCCCTCTATGATCTAAAAAAAATTCAAATCGTCTACTCTAATTTTAAAAAAGTTAAAATAGCACCTTGAAAAGTGTTCGAATATCAGTGGGAGTCACTGTATACATATAGCTGATGGCCGGCCTCGGCGACCAAGGGTTGTATTCGCGAGGCATTTTCATGCCCGGCATCTTTTTCGCCGGCATTGTTCGTCCTTGACGAATACGAGGTTCTCTGTTCTTCAGCAAGGGCGAAATGAACAGTCCTCCGAAGCATTGGCGGATTAATGCGTACTGGTGTCCGAGGCGCGATACAAAATTGAGATCCCCAATACGCTATGACACGCTATGACAAATAGAGCGATTATTAAAAAAAGTTTTATTTGAAAATAAAAACTTTATTTATGGCATTGAGAAATTAATTTCAATAACAGCTTTTCGGGACTTTTGCTAGTGCACAGTCGAATGCATGCGTAGATTTCAGCTAGCGACTTGCGTTCATTTGTCGCATATGCATTGCATTTATATCATTTTACTACATGAAATAATATCACGTCGTTCGTTTCAACAGACAGCTGTTATATTATGTACAAAAAAAATAAAATACTACTAATTTATCAATATGTAATTTAATCAAAATAATACATGTTTGCTGGCTTTAAATGGACTTACATCATTTTCATAATTAGTCAATTGTAATAATCATTTAATTTCAGTTATGAAATTTTAAATATCATTTGAAATATATTTTCTATTAATCCATATAATTTTGTTTATTAATAATAACAATAAATAAAATAGGAGTCTCGTTTCTTATTTTGAACGTCAAATATATTTATATATTGTTAAACTTAAAATAAGATATTGTTATTATTTATTTACCGTAAATAACCAGACCCTGTTTACTCCCGGTAGGTTCTGCTTTCCCTTGCAAATCATAATTTTCATCAAGGCTCGGTGCGAGCCTGTTTACAATGGTTCCTTCAATTGACTCATTTGCACTGGCTCGGCCTAATCCGCCGCTTCTCTTTTTTTTTTTAATTTAACCGAACGAGCCAATCCTTGCAAAATCCGTATGACACGACCGGTCATCGCAGGTACATGTGCTTACCTGATAGCCGGCAGCGGTGGCTAATGGTTTTCCACGGGAGACGTTTTTATACCTGGCGCATCTTTTCCGGTAGTATCCTTTTGTCATTGTTCGTCCTTGCTGATTAGGACGTTCTGTCCTTTAGCAAAGACAGTATAAATAGCCTGCCGATGTCAACGGAAACACTTATTCTGCGATCAGTGCAGCAACAACCAGCAATCAGCAAACAGCAGTGATCAGTGCGAAGACTTCGGCGAATTTTCTCAGTTAATTTTCCCAGTGAAGTATAGTGACAATTTCTTAGTGAACTAAAATGGCATGGTACGTACATTTTTGCTATATTTTTCCGCGAACATTCTTCAGTCACTTGTTTTGACTAATGTTTTCCGTGTGTCGGGTATAAGAAAGAACAATTTATTTTTACGAATTTAAATATTTATAAATAAAATATATTTTTCATCGAGACACGAATCAACCTCTAGTTTGGCCGGATACGGAGAATTCTCCTTAATTGATGCTCGGATAGTGCACGAAGATGGACAAGTCGGGAAGAGGAGATACGATTATTCAAATTTTTGTAAATTGAAATCTTGAAAATTAGAACATTTAAATACTAGATAATTTAAAAAATGTACATTTAGAAATCGGAGAACTTAAAAATCGTGAATTTGTAAATCAAAGAATTTAGAGATTGAAATCTTAAAAATTAGATCATATAGAAATCAGCTAACTTCGAAATTGTAAATTTATAAATCAGAGAATTTAAAAACCGTCAATTTGAAAATCGGACGATTCAGAAATTGGAATCTTAAAAATCAGAAAGTACAGAAACCAGATAATTTCGAAATTATGAATTTAGAAGTATGCGCATTGAAACATTGTGCCATTCGAAACGGTTGGATCGAGAAATTGCAAGTTTCTCGGAACGGAAAAATGTGTTTAATCCTGGCGTATAAATATTTCCAATTTATTCGCTTATAAAAACGAGTCGTCTACAAAGTTGTCGATTCACCGATAACTATAAAAACGAGCCGCGAGGCTCGAGTAATCGTGTCTCCTCTTCCCAGATTGTCCATTTCTGTGCGTAATCCGAGCGTCAGTTAGGGAGACATTACTGTATCTCCAAACGTTTCTGCAAACTTGATTCGATTAAAGCTTCCGTCGTTTAATATACCGTTTAATATTACTATACCACACGCCATCAGAAGCTGCAAGATACGTGCATACTAATTAATTGTTTCTTTTCGTTCAGTTCCAGAACTACAACTGAATCCTGCATTCAGTGGGGCTCCATAAATGGTGGAGAAATCGAGTTCGAGTCTCTGACGGAGAATACTTTGGAGGGAGCATTAGAAGTAATAAGGAAAAGCTTTTTCCCCAACGAGAGCATCTGCAAAGGCATAAATCTGTTATCGGATCCTTGTAGCGTCAAAGCGCTCGAGGAGGTGTGTTTGGCAGTTACTAGAGACGGTGTCAGCCTTGTCGCAATCGAAGTCAAGACTCAGAAAGTTGTTGGTGTCGTTCTCAATAAAATTAAGAAAATAAAAAGAGATGAAATTGACCCGCGGTGGTTGTGGGGGCAACCACCGTACGATCGACTTCCCCCGATCATCAGGCATCCTCCTGAAATGACTTGGCTTGAGAGCTTCAGAGAAGATTGTGAACATCACACGGCCAATGCCTACCTAGATTTGATGATTGCTATAAACGACCAGATAAGTTTATTCGAATATTATGATGTTGATTGTATTATGGAGTGTATGTTCCTGGCTACGCTGCCGGAGATGCAGCAGCAAAATATTGGCGAGAGCTTAGTGTGCTTGTCCGTGGATGTTGCCAATGCGCTGGGTAGTGGAGAAGATGTGAAAGTACCATTAGCCGATACTGGAGGTGATAGTATAATCCGTCATTACCTGGGCGTACCGAAGTTAGTGACTTGCAATTACGCGCAGATCATCGCGAGGAGGTGCCGCTTTAAGGTCTTTAAAAGGATCAATTACAGGAACTTTGGCTGGGATAACGTACCGTTCCGCGAGAGAATCGGGGATGAGCATCATGACTTCACTGTAGTAGTTAAGAAAATAAAGAACTTGTACGATTCTTAAAGAAGATATCGCGATATCAAGAAAATTATATTTTATTTAGTATTTACGTGTGTTTAGCACGATTACGATAATATTATTTTGACCGAAGTTGTCAATTATTATGCTCGAAATTATCTTTGGAATTATTAATTTTGAACTTATCATCTTCGAAATTGTTATCTTCGACATTGTGAACATCTTCGAAATTATTATCTTCGAAATTATTATCTTCGAAGTGATCCTAGAAATAATTATCTTTGAAATTGTTATCCTAGAAATTATTATCTTTGAAATTGTTATTCTATAAAGTGTTATCTCCGAAATTGTTATCTTTGGAAATATAGATCTCGAAATTATTATCCTTGAAATTATTATCCTTGAAATTATTATCCTTCAAATTATTATCCTTAGAATTATCATCGAAATGATTAAAATAACACCAATTGACCAAAATATATTCGCTATGCATTGCTATTGGAATCTCGTCGATTTATCAATCGACTTATCAATGAAAAGTGTAGAAATAAAACAATGAAATTTATACTTTTCTGCCTGGTTACTCGTCGTTTAAGCCATTTCATGAAGGAACGGAGATCAGGCACTCGCGCATTTGCATCAACATTTGCATTGTTGCGGTGCAACGCCGACGTAAAATAAATAAAGCAAATCGCCGAGAATTCCGGAATTCATAAAGTTCGCACGGAATCGCAGTTATTCTTTTCTGATTATTATTCATGGTCGTGATGAATAAGTCGCGTCCGTTCCTTCGGAACCAACATCTTTTTCTGTGAAATATCAGCGGAACGATGCCGCCGTAGAAACAAATTGGAAATATTTATACGCCGGGATTAAACACATCCTTCCTTTCCGAGAAACTTGCAGTTTCTCGATCCAGCCGTTTTGAAAGGTACGATGTTTCAATGCGCATACTCCTAAATTCACAATTTCGAAATTATCTGGTTTCTGTAGTTTCCGATTTTTAAGATTTCAATTTCTGAATTGTCCGATTTATAAATTCACGATTTTTAAGTCTTCTGATATCTAAATTAACAACTTTGAAATCATTTGGTTTCTAAATTTCCTGATTTTTAAGATTTCAATTTATATATTCTTCGATTTTTATGTTATTTGATTTTTAAGATTGCAATTTATAAATTCTTTGATTTTTAAATTCACGATTTTTATGTCATTTGATTTTTAAATTTAGAATTTTGAAGTCATCTGATTCCTAAATGTTTTAATTTTTGAGATTCCGATTTCTAAATTCTTCGATTTTCGACTTTGTAATTTTTAATTTTTCAGATTATGGTACCTAAATGTTTCGATTTTTGAAATGCGATATCTTGATTGTTATTTCGGAACAGTTTGTATTCCAATCGGCGATCTATGGATTATTGTAGAGTGGTTTAAACGACGCCGTTATTAACACTGTCCGGAGGTTTGTCGTTTTCACGTTCGAACTAGCCAGCGGTTAATCGAACCTTGGTAATGTCCCGCGTACACGCGGAATTAGAAACGTATAATTCCAATCCAATTCGCCTGCCACGTTGAATTTCATTTACACAGGCGCGACGGCGGTTTTGGTGCGTCCGATTTGATTAGCAGTAACAATTCGGTTGACTGCAGTTTGTTTAGACGATTTAGATTCAATGGATTCAATCCGCGAAGCCGCTCCAAAGGGAAACCGAACAGTTCGCACGATTAGCACTTTTCTTTTCGTTATTAGCTATTGTTATTATCTTGTGTTATTATCCACAGCTTGGTTGTGTTAAATACAAATTGTCTACGTCGATCGCGACATACAAATACAATACTCTATAATATGACCGAATTTGGCTTCCGATGATTCCACCATTTTGCATTTGAATGATGATGTTTCGTCATAAATTTATAAAATTCTATTGCCATTATTAACAATTGATCTTACTTTTCGTAGATTATTATTAAAAGAACAGGATTTGGAACGACTTTATCGCCTAATAAATGCTCTATGACGAAAGCTAACCCAAAATCGACAATTACTGTTTAGCAACGTACGCTTTCAAAATATGCAAATATCATAATTATACAAAGTTCTCGCTATTAATAATTGTGGCTTGTTAACAATTGTTGTTGTGATAAAATTGTTCGTAATTCATTGTAAATATATTGTCAACAATTGTTGCTGTAATAAAATTGTTCATAATTCATTGTAAATATAATGTTAATAATTTGTATCATTTGTCGTAGACAAATGTATACAAATTCTTGAGCAATTAATAAATTCTCAGTCTGCTTCATTGATAACAAATTTTGCAGTATGTTTTCAATTTCTTTAAAAATAAATATTGACGCAACGATAAAGAAATGTTCAGAATTTTATGAATATAATACGATGATAAATAAAAAGGGAAGTTTGTAAATACGGATATGTAGTTACAATAGAGGAATAATCAAAGTGGTGCACACATCCGATTGACTGCTGCGTTCTCACTGTAATTTCCGATCCGCGTCGCGATCTAATGGATTAACAGAAGCTTGCGGTCTCGTGTTAAAACGGATATTAACAGACTGCAACTAAAATAATCAATTAAACCCCTTTAACAGAATTGCATGCAGACGTGAATCCTATTAGCGGCTTTGCTCAGCCTCTAATACATTCGTTATGTAACAGAGTTGCAATCATTGTAGAGAGGATAGCGAATTACATGTTTTTGAAAATCCATTGCTTGAATTTTGAATAATTTCCGTACACAGAAAGTGGCATCAAATGGTATAAAATAGCATAAAATTGCCTAAAATTGCATAAAATGGGATAAAGTAGCATAAAATGGTGTAAAATGGCAGAAAATGGCAAGGAAAGCTAGTAGATCACTGTTTTTGGTCCCAATGGAAAGAGGAGACTTCATTCTATCAGATCATAGTCATTTCAATCGCTTTGAAAAGTTTAAATTATGAGAGAAATGTGAATTTGAAAATAACCAAAAAATTACCATCTCTACTTACAATGGGGGGTCTTAAAGATACAAAGGCACTAATACTGAATAATCCAAACGGCGCGAAAGCTAAGATTTCACCCTTTGAAATGTATCTAAGGACACCATTTTATAGTTTTTTTTGTTAACAAAGTTACGATATTTTGAATTTCAGGATTTCATTCGGAAAGGTGCTATACGATGGCAAACAAAAATCATAGATCAATATTTTCGGGCTCATTCGAAAGGGGAGACTTCGTTCGTTGAAATAATTGTGAACCAAACAATTTTTTGAACCACTCAGACGTATGCGAATATGAGAAATCGACAAAACGGAAACATTTGTATTTACAGTGCAGGGTATTAACGAAATAAAATTTATTAAACAGAAGAATTAAGATGCTACGAAACTGGAAACTTGGACTTTTAAAATGAGTCGAAGAACACCACCCTAAAAAATGTTCGCCTAGAATTCCACGACCTCAGAAATCACACTAACCTTGGACACTTTTTTTCAAAACTGCCATGAATTGGCAACAAAATATCGCAGATCAATGTTCTTGGACTCGTTGGAAAGGGAATACTTCGTTCCACAGAATCACGGTGATTTCGTACGCCGGAGAAACGTTTCGAACTTGAAAAACGACCAACAATGTTCCATTTTCGCTTATCGCTCGAGTTCCATCGAACCATTTTTCGTTTCGTGCGATTTATGGTGTAGTGCCGGCAGTGCACAGAGCCAAAAATATTCGCGCCGAATCGGAAATGTGATTATCATGTTCGCGCGACCCCCAGCCGCCGAAATTCAATTGGTCCAGCAAGTTTCGGTTGATCCAGCAAATCAGAACTTGGTGAAATATCGTTGGCGCACTTGTAACAATGACACGGAGTCACTACAGCTTCAGATGATCGCGATTAGGGCAAATTTCGCAGGAGTTAGACGATTACGCTAGTTCTGGCTCGTCGTCGACGGATAATAAAACGGATAATAAGAGCACGCGTCGCGACGGATAATTTACGATTTTTCGATGATTTTTAGCGCTGGTTGACAAGAATCGCCGGTACGAATGTCGGACAATTTTATTTCATAATTTTAATTGCTCCTGGACAAAATATTCTCCTTTTTATTTTCTGCACTGTGAAACTGCCCCTTTAACAACGACATCCTGATGTTATTCTATTTTCTTGTATATTCATCAAATTTATCAGATATTAAAATAATGTGTATAATAAAACGTGAACTCTTTATCCCCTTTTCCTATTTTCTTTTAGAGCGGAACAGCCCTTTTTTAATTGCGATATGTAGATGTTACCTTATTTTTTTATATGTTTAAAAAAAATGATATTAAATTATATGTTATTAAGGAATTTTCAATAAAAGCAAAATGTCGAAGAATTTTCAGAGTTGTTCAATACTGTTGATAATCAAATTTCATCAATTTATTTTGTCAATTGATTATACAAAAACTTGAAATATACAAGCGAATATTTACGCTAATTTTACGCACAAAATTCTCGACATATGTAAATAACAATCTCAATCGCCTCTCACTTCTCATTCATCATCCGATCATTGAATACATTGATCACGCATCATTCGTTTCCGCATTTATACTAATTATACAATTTTAATAAAAATAATCTCGAAAATATTAAATAAATAATTAAAAATTATTTCAATTATTTTTTTCATTCTTAACACACTCAATACATAGCTTTCTTATTATTAAATAAATGAATTTCCTTATATATCAGGTATGGAATTGTTATGTGTACAGTAAATTCTCCCTAATTGATGCTCAGCTTAGAAACAAAAATGGATAATTTGGGAAGAGAAGATACGATTAATCGAGCCTTGCAACTGGTTTTTATAGTTGCTGACAATCGGTATCTATAAAAAGGAGCTGCAAGGCTCGAATAACCGTATCTCCTTTTTCCAAATTGCCCATTTTTCTTTAGAAGCCGAAAGAAAATTGGGAAGAATTTAATATACAATGTACTATGAATGTATATGGAAACGTGGAAATATCTAAAAAATATGGGTGATACGAACAATGTTTTAAAACGAATATTATAAGATATCGATGATCAGATTCGATGCTTTGTACATGCTATTCAACAAAACTATTTGTTTATACTATTCGTTATTTCTCGATATAATCATCGATTTTTCAAGTTCCATCGTATAGATATTAATCAGTGAGGTATGTAAACACTTTTACAATACAATTCGAAAAGTCGTCGACTAGAACAACCGTGCCTGGGTTAAAGATTCGTTCTCGATGATCGCAAAGGATCGCATCTTAATGTCGATATTTACATCGATTTTTAAGTGAAAAAGAAAGAACTTTTATCATTAAATATATATATAATAATATAATGCGTGCCATAAACTCGAGGACCGGTCGTAAAAGTATCAAAGTCGAGATCCTGGGTCTGGCCCCTTGAAAGTCCTTATAATTTTACAACCGGTCCTAAGAACCGACCGTTCATGTCACGTATTTGGGTATGCTAGAATTTCTGATTTTAATTTCTGCTTGCCCCCTCCCCCATCGGACAATGTCCTGCCCATCATCAGCACGGCATTCTAGTCTATTGATTACGGGTGAATAATGGTGGGGGAGATTAACCAAGAAATTCTTATTTGTATTCTCTTCGATCGTGAATGGCCGTAACGGTACCTTAAGGGGTGAACGTTTCCTCTGCCCAATCCGCTGGAAGGTCCGCGGACTGTACGCATTCTTGTAAATGAACAAGAAAACAATGTACGCAACAATCTACGTTTTCTTGGCTAATGACCGTGCCCGGCCGCTCGGTCTCCCGTGCAATTTACCGTACGGTGCAGTAAATCCACCCTAATTGACGCTCAGATTGTGCACGAATTCTGTTTACACAGCTATACATATATCGATTTACCAGTGAAATTCATGATGTTCGAAATAAAAATCGAGCCGTCGAAAAACTTTCGGTGTTGTTAATTATAATTGTTCAATATTGTTGATAATCATATTTTATCGATTTATAATAGTAAATACTATAAATTATAACAATAGTAAATTCTAGCCGGACTACATAGCTTATGTGTTAATTTTATAGTAATTAATACGAATGTTAATTTCAGCAATGCTAATGCGAAAATTGACAGCAATTTCAATTTCGATGATATTAAATAATATGTTATTAAGGAATTTTCAATAAAAACAAAATGTCGAAGAAATTTCAGAATTGTTGTATACTGTTGATAATCAAATTTCATAAATTTATATTGTCAATTGATTACACAAAAGATTAAAATATACACGCGAATATTTACGCTAACTTCACGCTCAAAATTCTATATATGTAAATAACAATTTCAATCGCCTCTCACTTCTCATTCATCATCCGATCATCGAATACATTGATTTTCACTGCTCACGCATCATTCGATTCCGCAGTTATACCAATTATACAATTTTAATAAAAATAACCCCGAAAATATTAAATAAATAATTAAAAATTATTTCAATTATTTTTTTCATTCTTGATACATTAAATACATAGCTTTCTTATTATTAAATAAATGAATTTCCTTATATATCAAGTATGGAATTGTTATGTGTACAGTAAATTCTCCCTAATTGATGCTCAGCCTTAGAAACAAAAATGGACAATTTGGGAAGAGGAGATACAATTATTCGAGCTTTGCGGTTCGTTTTTATAGTTAACGATTGCCACCAACTATAAAAACGAGCCGCGAGGCAACGAAAGCATTCTTTTTGAAAGAAAATTGCTGCTATATTTTTAGACATAATCATTTCAAATTTATATTTATTTATATGTAAAATAAAATTTGTATTCTAAAGATTTCTATGAAATTTCCAATGAAATAATCATCAATTATTAATTAATAGATAATGAAACAAAAATTGAGACAATCTTCAACGAAAAATTTTAATTCTGACCAACGATGCCCTAAAATATTGGTAGCGAAATATATTTCTTGAAATGAGGGACTCGACGAAAACTCGCCTGCGACTCGACTTTTGGTGAACAGATGCGGACGATATATAATACTGTAAAATACTAAAATGTATAAGGGAGAGTAACGTTTTCACGAAAATACTGCTTCGCACGGATAGATCGATATTGTCTACAATTCATCATCGGGAGGACAAGCGCAATACAAATTGAATCATTCGGAAATCTTAATCGTTTCTCATTGGTTTATTTTGAAAATGGTGTTTTTTTTATTTTAAAAAATTTAATTTATTATTTGTATAATATTAATAATTATAATTATACATTTATTATTTAGATAACGATAAGTTATGTACATGCTAAAAATTTCACTGAAATCGGTTGACCTTCGTACGAGCTGTAAATAATTAATGATCGCAAAAATCGCACTTTTTATCAAGAAGTGTGAGAAATTTGCAATTTTTACAATCTTTTAACGTTTGTAACTTACCATTGCGTTAAACGATTTCAATGAAATTTTCAGCATGCGTATAACTTACCGAGATCAGCAAGATGCATTTTTTACATTTTCGTTAGATTTCATAATATAAACATCCTTTTTTATTTTTAAATAATTAACCTTCATATTTCAAAAGAAGTATTCGAAATTTATAGATTTTATCATTATTAATAAATATAATTAACTAATGATATATATTGAAATTATTTATAAATATTTTATTAAACATTCATTAGTTAAATATCTCGAAGTTCGAAAAATCGGCAAAATCGGCAAAATTAGCCTAAAAGTGATCAAAAATAGCTTCCTCAGATAAGAAAGTTCAACAACGAGAGACTTTTACTTTGTTTTGTCATTCCAAGCATGTAATAGCAAAATTGTAACATTGTCTATTATACAGGTCCCTCTATGATCTAAAAAAAAATTCAAATCGTCTACTCTAATTTTAAAAAAGTTAAAATTGCGCCTTGAGAAGTGTTCGAATGTCAGTGGGACTCACTGTATACATATAGCTGATGGCCGGTCTCGGCGACCAAGGGTTGTATTCGCGAGGCATTTTCACGCCCGGCATCTTTTTCGCCGGCATTGTTCGTCCTTGACGAATACGAGTTCTCTGTTCTTCAGCAAGGGCGAAATAAAGAGCCCTCCCAAGCATTGGCGGATTAATGCGTACTGGTGCCCGAGGCGCGATACAAAATTGAAATCCCTAATACGCTATGACACGCTATGACAAATAGAGCGATTATTAAAAAAAGTTTTATTTGAAAATAAAAACTTTATTTATGGCATTGAGAAATTAATTTCAATAACAGCTTTTCTGGACTTTTGCTAGTGCACAGTCGAATGCATGTGTAGATTTCAGCTAGCGACTTGCGTTCATTTGTCGCATATGCATTGCATTTATATCATTTTACTACATGAAATAATATCACGTTGTTCGTTTCAACAGACAGCTGTTATATTATGTATAAAAAAATAAAATACTACTAATTTATCAAATTTAACCAAAGTAATACATGTTTGCTGGCTTTAAATGGACTTACATCATTTTCATAATTAGTCAATTGTAATAATCATTTAATTTCAATTATGAAATTTTAAATATCATTCGAAATATATTTTCTATTAATCCATATAATTTTGTTTATTAATAATTACAATAAATAAAATAGGAGTCTCGTTTCTTATTTTGAACGTTAAATATATTTATATATTGTTAAACTTAAAATAAGATATTGTTATTATTTATTTACTCTCTTTATGTGGCGGTGTTTTGAAATAGTCATGATGCACAGGCGTTACATAATGTAATAACTGTTTCATATCCTTATATTTTTCGTATGTAACAGATCTCTCGGCATCGCTATACAAAGATGACATTTGAAAACATTAATTCCACTTGGATATCTCCCGCATCACTATACCTACAGGAAAATTCTTCATACCATCGAATGCCCCCTTTCATGCTAAACAACTTTTGTAGGAACATGTTTTCGATAACTTCACCCTGTAAATATATCCAATAACAAAGGTACTGTAAATAACCAGGCACTAATTAGTCCCCGTAGGTTCTGCTTTCCCTTGCAAATCATAATTTTCATCAAGGCTCGGTGCGAGCCCGTTTACGATGGTTCCTTCAATTGACTCATTTCCACTAGCTCGGCCTAATCCGCCGCTGTTCTTTTTCTTTTAATTTAACCGAACGAACCGATCCTTGTAAAATCCGTATGACACGACCGGTCATCGCAGGTACATGTGCTTACCTGATAGCCGGCCGCGGTGGCTAATGGTTCTCCACGGGAGACGTTTTCATACCTGGCGCATTTTTTTTCGGGTAGTATCCTTTTGTCATTGTTCGTCTTTGCTGATTAGGACGTTCTGTCCTTTAGCAAGGACAGTATAAATACCCTGCCGATGTCAACGGAAACACTCATTCTGTGATCAGTGCAGCAGTGATCAGTGCGAAGACCTCGGCGAATTTTCTCAGTTAATTTTCCCAGTGAAGTATAGTGAGAATTTCTTAGTGAACTAAAATGGAATGGTACGTACATTTTTGCTATATTCTTCCGCGAACATTCTTCAGTCACTTGTTTTGACTAATGTTTTCCGTGTGTCGGGTATAAGAAAGACAATTTATTTTTACGAATTTAAATATTTATAAATAAAATATATTTTTCATCGAGATATGAGTCAACCTCTATTTTGGCCGGATACGGAGAAATCTCCCTAATTGACGCTCGGATAGTGCACGAAGATGGACAAGTCGGGAAGAGGAGATACGATTATTCAAATTTGTAAATTGAAATCTTGAAAATTAGAAAATTTAAATACTAGATAATTTAAAAAATGTACATTTATATATATAGAAATCGGAGAACTTAAAAATCGTGAATTTGTAAATCAAAGAATTTAGAAATTAAAATGATAAGATTTAGAAAATTTGGGAAGCAGATGATTTAAAAATTTGTAAATTTAAGAGTCGGAAATCTTAAAAAGCGTAAATGCAGAAATCAAACAATTCAGAAATCGAAACGGTAAGAACTAGAACATTTAGAAACCAGTTGATAACAATTAAAATTTCAGAAAACTGAAAAATCGTGAATTTATAAATCAAAGAATTTAGAAATTGAAATCTTAAAAATTTGATCATGTAGAAATCAGCTGACTTCGAAATTGTAAATTTATAAATCAGAGAATTTAAAAACCGTCAATTTGATTTGAATTGGAATTGGAATCTTAAAAATCAGAAACTACAGAAACCAGATAATTTCGAAATTATGAATTTAGAAGTATGCGCATTGAAACATCGTGCCATTCGAAACGGATGGATCGAGAAATTGCAAGTTTTTCGGAACGGAAAAATGTGTTTAATCCTGGCGTATAGATATTTCCAATCTATTCGCTTATAAAAACGAGTCGTCTACAAAGTTGTCGATTCACCGATAACTATAAAAACGAGCCGCGAGGCTCGAGTAATCGTGTCTCCTCTTCCCAGATTGTCCATTTCTGTGCGTAATCCGAGCGTCAGTTAGGGAGACATTACTGTATCTCCAAACGTTTCTGGAAACTTGATTCGATTAAAGCTTCCGTCGTTTAATATACCGTTTAATATTACGTGCATACTAATTAATTGTTTCTTTTCGTTCAGTTCCAGAACTAATACTGAATCCTGCATTGAGTGGGGCTCCATAGAAGGTGGAGAAATCGAGTTCGAGTCTCTGACGGAGGATACTTTGGAGGGAGCATTACAAGTAATAAGGAAAAGCTTTTTCCCCAACGAGAGCATCTGCAAAGCCGTAAATCTGATATCGGCGCCTTGTAGCGTCAGAGCGCTCGAGGAGCTCTGTGTGGAAATTGCTAAAGACGGTGTCAGCATTGTTGCAGTCGACGTCAAGACTGGGGAAGTTGTTGGTGTTGTTCTCAATAAAATTAAGATATTGAGAGATCATCCGATGCCGAGAGATCCTGTAACTAACCCGCGACGTCCGTGTGGGCGCCCACCGTTTCGTCGACATCGCCCGGTCCTCTGGCGACCTTGCCAAAAGAGTTGGCTTGAAAGATTCAAGGATAATTGCGTACATCACCGGGCCAGGGGCTACGTAGATTTTCTGATTGCTATACACAGCAAGATAAATTTATTCAAATATTATAATATTGATTGTATTATGGAGTTGATGTTCCTGGCTACGCTGCCGGAGATGCAGCAGCGAAAAATTGGCGAGGGCTTAGTGTCCGTGTCCGTGGAGGTTGCCAATGCGCTGAATAATGGACAGCAAGTGAAAGTACCGATATCTGACACTGGAATTAATAGCGTGATCCATAATTTTCTGAGCATACCGAAGTTAGTGACTGCAATCATGACTTCCAATTACGCGCAGATCATCGCGAGGAGGTGCCGCTTAAAGGTCTTGGAAAGGATTAATTACAGGGGCTTTCGTTATAGTGACGTATCGTTCCGCAAGAGAATAGGGAAGGAGCATCGTGACTTCACTGTTGTAGCCAAGAAAATAAAGAACTAATCGACGGTTCAGAAGATATCGCAATGTCAAGAAAATTATATTTTATTTAGTATTTGCTTGTATTTAACAGGATTTCTATAATTTCGACCGAAATTGTCAATTATTATCTTCGAAATTATCATCTTTGAAATTATTAATTCTGAAATTATCATTTTCGAAATTGTTATCTTCAAAATTGTTATCTTCGACATTGATATCTTCGAAATCATTATCTTCGAAATTACTATCTTCGAAATTATTACCTTCGAAATTATCCCAGAAATTATTCTAGAAATTATTATTTTTGAAATTGTTATCCTAGAAATTACTATCTTTGTAATTGTTATTCTAGAAAGTGTTGTCTCCGAAATTGTTGTCTTTGGAAATATAATTCTCGAAATTATTATCTTTGAAATTATTATCCTTGAAATTATTGTCATTAAAATTATCATCGAAATGATTGAAATAACACCAATTGGCCAAAATATATTCGCTATGCAATCTCGTCGATGTAACACTTATCAATGAAAAGTGTAGAAACAAAACAATGAAATTTATACTTTTCTGCCAGGTTTCTCGTCGTTTCAGCCACTTCATGAAGGAACGGAGATCAGGCACTCGCGATCGGGCACTAATACTAAATAATCCAAACGGCGCGAAAGCGAAGATTTCACCCTTTGAAATGTATCTAAGAACACCATTCTACAGTTTTTTTTGTTAACAAAGTTACGGTATTTTGAATTTCAGAATTTCATTCGGAAGAGAATCCAAGGTGCTATACGATGGCAAACAAAAATCATAGATCAATACTTTCGGGCTCATTCGAAAGGGGAGACTTCGTTCGTTAAAATAATTGTGATTGCGTTTGCCAAACAATTTTTTGAACCACTCAGATCTATGCGAATATGAGAAATCGACAGGACGGAACCATTTTTATTTACAGTGCAGGGTATTAACGAAATAAAATTTATAAAACAGGAGAATTAAGATGCTACGAAACTGGGAAATTGGACTTCTAAAATGAGTAGAAAAACACCACCCTACGATATTTTTTAACGAAGTTATGGTATTCTGAATTTCGAAAAATGTTCGCCTAGAATTCCACGACCTCAGAAATCACATTAATCTTGTATACTTTTTTTCAAAACTGCTATAAATTTGCAACAAAGTATCGCAGATCAACGTTCTTGGATTCGTTGGAAAGGGAATACTTCGTTCCACAGAATCACGGTGATTTCATACGCCGGAGAAACGTTTCGAACTTATCAGAAGCACGCGAATTTGAAAAATGACCAACAAAGTTTCATTTTCGCTTATCGCTCGAGTTCCATCGAACCATTTTTCGTTTCGTGCGATTTATGGTGTAGTGCCGGCCGTGCGTAGAGCCAAAAATATTCGCGCTGAGTCGGAAATGTGATTATCATGTTCGCGCGACCTTTACGAAGGCGGCTGGCCACCCCCGGCCGCCGAAATTCAATTGGTCCAGCAAGTTTCGGTTGATCCAGCGAATCAGAATTTGGTGAAATATCGTTGGCGCACTTGTAACAATGACACGGAGTCACTACAGCTTCAGATGATCGCGATTAGGGCAAATTTCGCAGGAGTTAAACGATTACGCTGATTCTGGCTCGTGAGCACGCGTCGCGACGGATAATTTACGATTTTTCGATGATTTTTATGTCGAAATTATGAATGTCGGACAATTTTATTTCATAATTTTAATTGCTCCTGAACAAAAAATTTTCATCCCCTTTTTATTTTCTGCACGGTGAAACTGCCCCTTTAACAACGACATCCTGATGTTATCCCATTTTCTTGTATATTTTGCAAATTTATCAGGTATTAAAATAATGCGTATAATAAAATTTGAACTTTTTATCCCCTTTACTTATTTTTTTTTAGAGCGGAACAGCCCCTTTTTAATTGCGATATGTAGATGTTACCCTATTTTTGTATATGTTATCAAAATTCTCATGACATTAAAAAGCTGTTTATAACATAAATTAAATTTTTCATGCCTTCCTTACTTTCTTCAGGGTGAAACTACCGCCTTAATAACGATGTCTAGATATTACCTATCTCCATGTTTATTTCTAAAATTTTACCGTATATTAATAAAATATTTGCAGTGAAAATTAAATGTTTCATCCCTTTTTATTTTTCGTAGTACGAAACTACCCCCTGAATGAATGTGGTATCTTGTAGATGTTTCCCTCTCTGCATAATTATTTCTACAATTTTATTGGATATTAAGAAATTACTTCCAGCGAAAATTAGATTTTGCACCCCTTTTTATTTTCTTTGAGATAGAACTTCCATATTTTTAAAATTGCACCAGATATTAAAAAAATTTAAGATAAAAATTTAAAGATATTAAAAAATTGAATTTCTTTCCTTCGTTTATATTTTTAAGGGTAAAACTATCCCCTCCTTGCTCGAATGATATATATTCGATATGTACTAAATGTTCAAAAATATGTTACAATAAAAATTGAATATGTTGTCATTTAAAACAATGCAGTCATATAATGTAACAAATATAAATTTTCTGTCTCGTGTAGAATTTATTAACGACAGAGTATGCTAATCAACATGACAATGAAAGAAATCGTATTTCAAGGGGTTAATTACGTCGGAGAATCTGTAAAATTTTTTCTCCGAGGAATTTATAAATAGCCCGAGGCTATACGAATATTAAAAACTTTATAATGAAGGGATCGGAATAGTTGAATTTTGTGGAAGGGTAATTATTCCTCAGACGAAGTTTGGTTGTTGACAAGAACAGCGATTCTTCGAACGAAATTTAAAATAAAAATTGAAATATCATAAGAATTTTATATTGTTCAACATTGTTGATAATCATATTTTATCAATTTATAATGGTAAATAATATAAATTATAACAATAGTAAGTTCTAGCCAGACCACATAGCTTATGTTAATTTTATAGCAATTACAATTTGAACGACACCAGTTAATGTTAGATTAATACGAATTTTAATTTCAGCAATGCTAATGCGAAAATTTACAGCAATTTGAATTTCGATGATATTAAATGATATGTTATTAAGGAATTTCAATAAAAGCAAAATGTCGAAGAATTTTCAGAGTTGTTGTATACTGTTGATAATCAAATTTCATCAATTTATATTGTCAATTGATTGTACAAAAAATTAAAATATACACGCGAATATTTACGCTAATTTCACGCACTATATTCTCGACATATGTAAATAACAATCTCAATCGCCTCTCACTTCTCAATCATCAGCCGATCATTGAATACATTGATTTTCACTTCTCTCGCATCATTCGATTCCGCAGTTATATCAATTATACAATTTTAATAAAAATAATCCCGAAAATATTATATAACTAATTAAAAATTGTTTCAATTATTGTTTTCATTCGTGATACACTAAATACGTAGCTTTCTCGTTATTAAATAAATGAATTTCCTTGTATATCAATTATGGAATTTATATACATCCATATTTCGGTTTCGTGAAATACTAAATAGAATTGATTCTCATATTATACAATAATTGAATTTTCGAACGTGATAATTATGGCATGGAACTCTTCGGAATTATAGCTATGTTTGATTATTGAAGCACATTAGCGAGCGGAGAGATGACCAAGCAATATTAATTATGATTTCGAAAGTTTTCTTTTCGAAAGAAAATTACTGCTATATTTTTAGACACAATTTTTTAAACTTTATATTTATGTATATATGTACAAGAAAACTTTAATTCTGAAGATTTCTACTTAATTACCAATGAAATAATTATCAATTATGAATGATTTGAAAATTAAATAAACATTGAGACAATCTTTAACAAAAATGTACGTGTACATATCCATTTATTACTAATGATTTTATTCTCCACGATCTTCATGAAACTTCTTTGAAAATAGGTTTTAATAATTATTTCATATAAGTTCGTAACTAAAATAAATATTATAATTAAAATAAATATATTTATTTATGGAAAATGTTTTCTGTTCTTGATTTTCACGTAACTTCAATCAATGTAATATTTAATTATCATTACACATAAATTCAATTTAAATGAATGTTGAAATAATCGTAAGAATAATACGCGGTTGTATTTGTTTATAGAAGGTGATTTTCTCTCGTTAATTTTCATCGAACTGCAGAGGAAATAATAATAATAATAATAATTATTATGAACAAATTTCATTAAAATGGTTCCCAATTATTAAAAGGAGAATACGTTCGATAATGAATTTCTCCTGACGAATTGCACAGAGATTATTACAACAACAAATGTATATTTTATATAGACATGTAAAATCAGTGGCCTAATCGAAGCTTATCAAACATTCACGAAACCAGTACGAAATAATCCTTGCGCTGATAGCTGGCTCATTATCAATCCATCAAATCCATAATCCCCTATGCAACAAATACGACGTGAACTCGAAAGTCGATCATTCTCTTTCTCGTCGATCAATACCGTTGAGAGTTTCGCAAAATTTTCCGCGAAAATCTCGCATCAAACATAATTCCGCTATTCGAGTTTAGTTAAATGTGAATTCGAGCCGAATGATTTCGCACGATCCATCAAATGATAAATGTCGTCGACTGTAGAAATACTATACATTAAAAAATCACAGCAGAAGCTCAATGATTGTAAGAATCGTTGTAATACATGGCAGAATTCCGATACATGCAAAATACAATTAAGAAGAAAATGATAGAAATATTAGAAACTTGACGAAATACAATAATCAAATATAAAGATAGTAAAATGTAGAAACTATATAAATTCAGTAATCAAATGTAGATATATTCAAATATGGATACTATTTATTATATATTACTATATATATTATATTTATTATATTATTATATTATAATATAGATTATTAATATACAACAAATATAAAATTTACTGAATTTTTGAATTCATGTAGCTTCTACATTTTAGTATTTTTATATTTGGCTTTATGTATAAACAATATAAATAGAGTATACGTAATAAATAAAGAAATATTAAAAATATAAAAACTGCACGAATGTAATAATCAAATATAGAAATACTAAAGCCATAGAAACCACTAAAATGCAACTGGCGAATATAGAAACACTAAAATATAGAAACTACGTAAATGGAATAGTCAAATACACAAGAACTAAAAATTTAAAAATTATGAAAGATGCAAAATAGGGGAAAACTATAAAAAAAGACCGGTGTAAGTTGTGATTACGAAAAATATAGGGTCTACAGAAAATGCAATAGTCAAATATACAAGTACTAGAAATTTAAAAATTGTAAGATATGTAAACTGGGGGAAAACTATAAAAAATACCCGCTGTAAATCGTGGTAGTACTAATATAAATGACAAATAAAATTAATAACTAATTACCAATGATCAAATATAGAAATACCAAAAATTTTAGAAAGTGTAGAAGATATAAAATAGGCGGGGAATATAACAAACAATATTATAAATGATAAAATTATCGTTATCATCATTTTACACTTTTAAGCATTACACGAAGCAAAATTGTGTAACTTAACAAAAAAAAAATTATTGTGTGTGTATTATACTATTTTCTATATTTAATATACATATAATTGGGTTGATGGTTTTAATCAATCATCTTCTCCTAATAGCATGTAATTACAGTCGCATTACAATATTCATCATACTCCAATCACAATCACAAATGGCGAGTTCTAATTACATTACAGCCAATATCGTATAATATTATATGTACATAGTCACCTTGTCACCGTCCACTCACCACAAACCACATCCAGTCTCTCACGAAATCAATATTAGCTTATAAGAAATTTATATTTCGACAACAGGAAACAATAATACCTCTCATCATATTAGTTTATGTCAATTTAACAGCAATTTGAATTTTAACGACACTAATTAATGTTAGGATAATATGAATTTTAAGTTCGAGAATATAATATTTTAATATATATAATAACATATATAATAATAATTTAATAATATTTTTTGTAGAGAACTTCAACTCTCATGATATTAAATAATATTTTTTGTTCAGGTATTAAAGCTCCAATAATATTGAACGGAATTATAATAACATCGATACGAATTTTATATTAAATTTATGGGATATATGATGCTCAATGTTATATTTTCATATGATATTGTTTAAAATTGTCTCATATTGTTCTTTTTAACAATGTTTGTTATATGACGTACAATGATTATTTATTGATATCACATTTATGAGGAATTTAGATATCAATAATTACTATCGCATAAATAACGATAACTAGATTGTTGCATCATTAAAATATTTGAATAATACAACGAGGAACTCAAATTTCCATGATTTTAAATAATGTTTAATTTATTAGGAATTCCAGGATCAATAACATTATACACAATGTAATCGTACTAAACCATTCTTATTAGGTTAATGCATAATTTAATACGGTAATAATGTATTAAATGCTGCAGCAATAAAAAAATATAAAAAATGTAAATTTGATAATATTATTAATTATATATATTTTATATATAAATATATATATATAATTATATAATAAAAAAATATATATATATATAATTATACTATATAATATACAATATAATAATTTAGTATAATATACAGTATAATATATATATGGTATATAAATATATATATATACATTATACTGTATATTATACTAAATTATTATATCGTGTATTATATAGTATAATTAAATACATTTATACTGTATATCATACTAAAAACTGTACATTATATATAATATAATGTAATACATTAAATACTATTTCTAGTATTTTACATAATTGCCAAAAGCTGAGTAATTAAATTATATTACGTTCGCTATCAGCATAGTTATATTTATTGTATTTATTGCATTAAATACATTGTATCATCTTACGCGACATGATGAAAATGCCGCCAAAGTGAAGGCATCAATTCTCTAAATATCATGCTATGTGCTATAATTTTAAATAATTATATTCAGCACATTAATATGACGTTCTTTATGCTGCGGGCGAACGTGTTAAGCAATGATCCAAACGCCACGGGTTGAAATGACCTCGACGGTCCATAAACCAAAAATAATATTCTTCCTAATTGATCGCATTTTTTAATTCGAATCTTAACCGTTAGAAGCGATACGCAATTTCAATGCGTTCCTTTTAACGCTGCCAAAAACCTGTTCCCAGTCACGTCCCACCAAAATTGATATTCCCCGCCGTCGCCACAAATTTCCAATAAACTCGCCGCACCAACAGCGCCGCCGAAACCGAAGAAGGAAAACTCGATCGACACTCGCGTGTTTCCCGGTAACGAATCGTCGCTTTCGCCACTCCAACCACGAGTGCAAACACTACGTGGCTGCATCACCGACACCTTTAGGTGCTGGATCGGGGTGGGGTGGGGGGTCGTCGTTGGTGTTCGCTAAAGGTTGCCTCTGCGTTGTAAATAAACGGCGCGACCCGATCGTACTGAAGATAGAAGCCAATCATCCAGCAGGATTTCTGGTTTCCTTTAGTTCCGTCCCCCTCCACCGCTTTCTTCCGTACCTTATGAAGCATAGCTGTACTATCCCCCCCCCCCAAAAAAAAAATTTGCCGGAAAGCGATATTCGGAGTACGTATAGACTAACGGTCGTAAGACGTTGCCCGCGACCATCGAAACCGTCTTCCGACGGTTAATCCGATACATGGAGTTGCGAAATTTCAGCGACACGGTTGTTTTTATGTTTCTGGTCTCCTGACTTCTGCGAACGGCGGATTACGATCGCCGGATATCCATCTCGGTGGACGTAGAATAAAGCAGACCCGATTTTCTGAAGCTTCGCAGATTATGGTATTCGGAAATAAAAGAATTTCGTAGCTTGCTTTCAAGAGCCTTTTAGAGTGTAACGTACGGAGAATCTTCCCACGAATTTTTTATATTCCCTCCTGAAGGCATACGCCAGGCTGGCGCCAGCCAGCCGGGGATTCATTTGTATATCGCGAGTCGAGTACCTCCGAGAGAGTACGACGACGAACATTTCTGGAGTCGGACCACATAGGATCATCCCCACTACCATTTTTCCACAGAAAAACTGACTATATAAAGGGCCCAAACGCGACCGGGAATTGGGCTAGTTTCGAGTCATTCGTCGACGCGGAAACATTAGTAACATCGAGTTTCAATTCTTCTTCCGCGAAAACTTACTTACAGTTGTAAAACCCAACGCGTAATAATTTAGTTTTTACCAGTTTTCTTTGGTTTCAAGTTTAATCATTTCCACCTCCTGTTTCAAACCAGTAGTTGGTATAACCCACCAAGATATATCTTAACCGCTCGAGGTATATCTTTATTTCTTTTCTAACCCTAATATCAATTTCTCCAAACACCTTATCCTAATTTTAAAGGTAGCTACCCGTGTCGAAATAAACATCGGCTGGTCTACGCACCTCATCCAAAAATTCCAATTACATGCAACCTCCGGCCACCCAAACTGCCTGGCCCTCGGCTCGTAACAAGAGCATGATAAGACGAGTAGTATTGTGGTCATTTAATCCTGAGATAGTAGCGTCTGAAAGCAGAGGAACTTAAATATTTTTGATAAATTATTTTCGTTTAATTTTAAATAGAATCGTACGTGTTTTGATGAAGGGCGAAGAAACGAATCCAACAAGTATAATGATTGAATACTTTCGATTGTTTAACCTCGATATGTTTGCGTTTGAAAGTTGATTACTTAATGTTTCGGACACGATATTGTTACAAGAATTATATCTCTTTTTTAATGTTTATGATAATATTGTTACGGCAACTTGTCCAAATCAAGTGGCTGTAATGTGAAACAGCCCTGTTGTGAACACCTCCTTAAAGAATAATAGAAGAGAGGGGTTGCCACGGAGGTGTGTTATCAACGGACAATCGAAGAGTCGGGATCGGACCGTCGAGCGGTCCAAAGATCTCAAACATAATTGAATTGAGTTGTATTATAGTTTATGTACTTTATTGTAAATAAAATGCCGCGACGCGAAAGAAATGCAGTAATTCGCAACAATATTATTGAATCAATTGTTTTCTCATATAATAAAGCACTCCTTAAAGTAAGTAGAAACATAAATTTTGTTTATTTATTGCACATGTCCTTTTGTATAATAAGCGATAAACAAGATAGTGACGAAATTTAACGTCACAAAAATAATCGGACAGTCCGTAGGTATAGGTGAACTAGTTTTTATCGATGGTATTATGGATAAAATGAAATATTTGGACATTTTTTAAAGAAAATTTAATTACAAGTGTTATAAATATGGGTGTACGTACAGTTTTAAGTTTTATTAGGACAGTGATCCTAAACACAAGGTCAGAATTGTACAGGAATATTTGTTAAACAATTGTCCAAAAGTACTGCATCCTTCTCCTCAATCGCCTGATTTAAATCCAATTAAAAATTTATGGGATCAACTGGACCACAAAATTCGTACAATACTTACAAAGACAACAACAAAGATAAAACAACGTTTGTTAGACGAATGGAAACGAATTTCGTCGGATTATTTAAATAAAGTCATCTGTAACATGCCCAAGCGATTACATGAAGTAATAAAACAAAAGGGTCAACCGACAAAATATTAATATTATGATAACGTGATTAAAAAGATTTTCATTTTATATAAAATTAATGTAATTCATTCACTGTCCGAATATTTTTGTGACGTTAAATTTCCTCACAATCTTGTTCATCGCTTATTATACAAAAGAACATGTGCAATAAATAAACAAAATTTATGTTTCTACTTACTTTGTATGAGAAAACAATTGATTCAATAATACTATCATAAACAATAAAAAGGAGCAATTGTTCTTGTATCAATATCGTGTCCGAATATTAATGCGAGTCACTGTATATATTCATTATACTCGTTGCATTTGTCTTTCGATGCTCTACAAGAATATCGGTAACAATATACAGAGTGTTGTATAAAAGTGTGCTGGAAACAGGAGTAGTCCTCAGGAGTAGTATCTTTTTTCCAGATACAAATATCAAGCGGATTACGAAAAAAAACCGAAAAAATGGACGTCGGATCTGTTGTACATACGAAAACCACACAATGGAGCGATAGAAAAAGACATATCCCTAGTTAACAATACATATGTAACAATAATTTAAACAATATTTATAATTGATTATGTTTTTCTTATTACATTGTCTATAATCATATTGTTCATAACTGATAATATTCTTTATTACTACTTTAGACAATATATTTGTACTACGTGACCTATAATATTATTTAAAAAAAATTGGTTAAGTAAACATTTTTATCACAATTAAATACAAAAATTACTTAACACGAAGATCGTCGTATGAAATTTTATATTCCAATCATATAATTGTAGTCAAAAATCGTAGGCAAATATTGTAGCTAAAATGGAAAAATATTGACATCCACAAAAAATAAGTACTTGGTCAATGAAAATATATAAAGTAAAATGTACAACTAAAATGTTTAGAATAAAATGTTCAAACAAACTGTTCGATAAACATGCTTAAAATAAAATGTTCAACTAAAATGTGTAAAATAAAGTATTCACAACCAATATGTTTAAAATGAAGTGTTCAAAATAAAATGTTCAACTAAAATTAACATCTACGAAAAATAAGTTCGAAACAATGCTTGTGTACGTCGATAGCGTCTGGTGTCGCATTTCGTATCGACAGCGCATTCAAATTCAGGAAACCTCGAAAACATGAAAACACCGATTTTCATAAAAGTCGCACGAAGTTGTGGATTGTGGCCAACTCTTTGAGCGAAAAGTGCGACGTGTGGCGTCGGGTGTCATCTGTCGAAGGAACGTGCAAACGTCGGAATACAAAAATTCTCCCCTCCACACTCTCGCCGATCCCATCGCACACTCTAACCGCCATTTCTGGCGCGGCTCCTATCGGGTCCCTTATTTCGTCGACGAAATAATGGGGAGGTGGGTGAACTGGAAGAATGCAGTCTCAAGCCTCCGCGACCTAACCCAGTGAAATGAATTGGAGGATCGTGCCCCGACCGTGAAAATCGACGCCAGAAAAATATTTTCCTGGCCTTCGTGCTCCGGGCAACGAACGATGCCGATCTTTTGCGTAAGCCGCTTCCAGATATCTCGCAGAGTCGCTGAGATCGCTCGGTCCCCGAAAAATTCCGTTGGAAAAGTCGTTCGCCCATCGATAGCAAAGATTTCTCGCAGACGGAAGTGGTCACGATTTTTTTTCTTGCGGATTTTAGGGTCGAAGGTTTAGGTTAGGTGGACGGGTTTTTATGGAGCTTGGTGGATGGCGTATGAAATGGAGGGTTCGGGGTGTAGTGAAAAAAAAAGATTGCAAATTGAATTGATATTTTATATTGCTAGTAATAATAAAATTTTTTATTTCATTAAAAAATCATTCAAATAATTCGACAAATTATTTATTTATTATTGCAAATGATAAAAAAAATATTTATTATGCAAATAAAATGTTATTTTTCATTTGGGTTTTAGAGAGGGACGAAAAGATTTAGAATACTATTTGCGCTGATATACATATGTATACTTAGTGAATAAATTTAGGATAATGTAAATTAAAGGGTTGGAACTTGAGTTCCAATATATCAATTACTAAAGAATTGAATTTGTATTACAAAGTTTCAATTATTTAAATCTCAAAATTTTAATTTTTTTAATTTTAATTTAAATATTAAGTTACACTTCTGCTTATGTCTACATGCTCCTATGTATTCAATAAATAGATTTTGGCTAGATTTTCTTTCTAATGTAAATTAAGGGTTGTTGACCAAGGTGATAATTACTGAAGGGGTGAATTCGGAGTGCATAGTTAATATTTAAAATAATTTCGAAATATTGATGAGTATTGATTTATTTTCCCGACGGTGCCACTCTCGTCTGCTATGCAGACGACACATTAGTGGTCGCCGTCGGGGACACCTTCGAGAGGACCATCCGACGAGCGGAGGTTGCGGTGGCAACCGTCGTCGCGAGGATCTGCGATCTGGGGCTGAAGGTGGCCCCGGAGAAGGCCGAGGCCGTCTGGTTTGGACGGCCTTGGTCTCGGCCACGGGCCAGATCGTGGATCTGGGTTGGAGAAGCCTGCGTCGAGGTGAAGTCCGAGATCAAGTATCTCGGACTGATCCTCGACAGCCACTGGAGGTTCGGAGCACATTTCGGCCGTCTCGTCCCCCGAGTTGAGAGGGCGGCGGCCGCGTTAGGCCGCCTGTTGCCCAATATCGGGGGACCGGGCGATATGGTGCGTCGCCTATACCTGGGCGTGGTGCGGTCCATGGCATTATACGGCGCCCCGATTTGGGCGCCGTCCGTGAGGGCAAACCGGCGCAACACATTGTTGTTGCGCCGGATTCAGAGGCAAATGGCCCTTCGCCTCGTAAGGGGTTACCGCACCACGTCTACCGTGGCGGCGCTTGCTCTGGCGGGAGAAATTCCCTTCGAGCTGCAGGCGGCGATGCGCGCCTATGTCTATAGGCGCATATGCATCGCTGGCCGGGCTCGGGGGGACCCGCCGGAGCAGGAGGCGGTCGGGGGCTTCGGGCTCCAGGCCCGGGGACTAGCGCTCGCCAGATGGCATGCGGAGCTTTGCTCCCATGCCGCCGAGCGCGTCCCCGGGGCTCTCCTGTCGCACTTCACCTCGTGGCGGGAGAGGCGGTTTGGCAGGCTCTCCTACCGTGCGACGCAGGTATTCACCGGGCATGGCTGCTTCGGTGTCTACCTGTGTCGCATCGGTCGGGAAGCGACGACGGTGTGCCACCACTGTGGCGCGGAGGAGGACTCGGCGCAGCATACACTGGAGGTGTGCCCCGCCTTTTCAGTGCTGCGCCGAGTCCTAAGTAGGGAAGTTGGTCGCGACCTCGCTCTCTCCAGCTTAGTTGGGGCCATGCTGGAGAGCCCGACAAAATGGGCGGCAGCCATAGCCTTCTGCGAACAGGTAATGTTGCAGAAGGAGGCTGCCGAGCGGGGTCGCCGCGAGCGGGGGTGCGGCGTGTGCGCCCACGCCTAGAGCCCCCCCCCCCGAGCAGCTGATAATAGGCGGGCGGCGGGTGTACCAGATCATGCTGGTTTAATTACCCGCCGCCCGCCAACCGAGGATGTCCTATCAGGAGTGGGGGCGACGACAACTTGTCGTCGCCCCCGACGGCCGCCAGTGCGGGCGTCGTGACGAGGCGGTGTGGGGTGCGGTCCCCCGCACCGCCGAATCAAGATGATTTATGGGGGGAGGATTAATCTGCCCCCGGGACGCGGCCGGCCACCGCTCCATCCTGGTGGCCGGCCAGGCGAGGGGGAGCCGCGGTCGTGTTCTTAAGAGTTCCCGTGGCTCCCCCGTTAATCGCCAGCGCCCTAGGCCGCCGTGGGGGTTTTAGCGGGTCGAACCCCGCACTACCCCCGCCCAGCCATCCGGGCGGGACGGGGGTGTCTGACCAGCAAATTTCCCCCACGATAATAAAAAAAAAAAAAGTATTGATTTATTTTTGTCAATAGATTTAAGCTAGAACTCCATTTCCTTATAAATTTAAAGGTCCAGGGTTAATGACTGACGTGTATTAGTTACTGCTGAAGTAAATTTGGGGTGTAAGGTGAGTATTTTAAATTACTGTGAAATATTCACGAATGCTGATTTCAGTCAATAAAGGTCCGGCTTCCCTTTTCGATGTGAATGGAATGGTCGAGGGTTAATGACCGATTGATCGTGGGCAAAGTGAACATTTACAATCATTCCGGAATATTTCTGCATGCCGACGTATTTTTATAAAATCGACTTAGACCAGGTTTGCTAATATATTTCTATTAAATACGTTAAATAAATTTAAGTTAGCTTTCCTTTATTTTCTGAATCAGGGCGCCGAGGCTTGATGATAAAGATATCAACTATTGAAAGGGTGATTTTGAGGTGCAAAATTGACAGTTAAGATTATTCTAAGACACTCCCTGCGCTCTGATAATATTTTCTTGTCTACACGTATTCTGTAAGCAAGGGTTCGAGGTTCCCCTCTTGTACACAAGTTACCCAAAGGGGTGAGTTTGGGGTGCAAAGTTGGCAGTTTGTATTATTTTGGAAAGTTTGTTGATACTAATATTATTTATGTCATGTAAATTTCGGCTGGGTTCTCCTCTTTTTAATGTAAATCAGCTGGTTGCGGGGCGGTGTTGTACATCTAATTTACAGTAGGGACGAATTTTGGGGTGGAAAATTCACATAATTTTCGGAAGCTCGCAGATACTTACATATCTTTATTATGTAAGTTCATGTTGTACTTCCCTTTTAATATAAATCGGGGGATTGAGGGTTGAAGCTTCAAATGTTGATTGCCGAAAGGGTGAATTAGGGGTAGAAAGACTACGGTCTAAACTATTCCAAGATATTTCTTCGTTCTTAGAAAAATTAATTGACTAAATGTGTCGTAAATTAGCTTCCCAATATGCGTGCAAGGGTTGAGTGCGGTATGTTTAAGGCATCAGTTACTAGAAGGGTGAATTTAGGGTGCGAGGGTTTACGTAGTTTCCGAGGAGGTCGTAGACTCTATTTTTATGCGGGTACGTTTATGTGGTAGTCAGTAATTTTCATGACGTTGTAATGACCAGAACTATAATTCTAGGCAATCATAGGTCTGTTGAAGCTGGTGATACTTCTGATTCTAACCGCATTCCTGTTCTCTCTCGCTGCCGTAACACGGTTGATGGAGCTGACTGTCATCGTAATGTATCCGGTGCCCATTTTCGTGCTCAGACTATTTTCGAGAGTAGTCGTGAGTACATATATAAAGGCAAATCTTACTTTCTGAAACATTCGCTCTTCCCATAAATCATCTTAATATTATGCTAATTTCTTAACATAACATTGGCTATTAACTTTTTAGTTTATCTAACAAGTAACTTACGTGGTCAGCATTAGTAAAATTAAGAAATTATTAATCACTGTCTCGAAACCATTTTTATGCAAAATAATCGAATACTCTTGGTAGTTGATTGTGATAATTTTTCAGCATTTTGCTAGTGGTTTTTCGGTTGATTTAGTAACTTCTGCGGTCGTTGTTAAAAAATTTAATATAAATTATATTATTCATAATCACTAAACCATTTTTATGCAAACTTCTGGTCAAAATATTTTAAAAGTTGATGGACAATTTTGTCGTGCCTCGCTAGTGACTTTTCAGTTTACCTAGTAACTTCTGTGATCGACGTTAATAAAGTAAATAATAAAATGAATTGCACACTACGAACGTGGTCCAAAAGTATCAATAACGTCGGGGTAATTATACATACTCGATCAGCAACAAGCGGTCCGAAAGCGTTCGTTGCTCGCTTTTTATTTAAACATTCGCGCTGGAAATGGAAAACTGTCATCGTGACTGAGGGAAGTCTGGTGAAATATTAGGTTATTACGCGATTTGGTAATCCCATATCGTCCCAGAATCCGTCGCGCGAGTAATTCGGTGAAATTAGATCAGCCATTATGCCGATCCGCAAAATTCCATCTTAAGAGAGATATTTCGGGCATTCGAAGGGATCATTAAACTCTCTAATTGTAAGTCGGCTTCATCAAAAACATCACTGACTTCTAATTTTTCTGAAATTTTAATTTCTATAATATTTTCAGACGCGTTTATAAATTCATTTCAAAAGGACATTCTATTTAAGCGTTTCAAATAAAATGTTTCACTAAAATGTTTAACTAAAATGATCATCTAAAATAATCACACACACACACACAACTAAAATGTTTACAATTAAATGTTTGAAATGAATCATTCGTCTAAAATGTTTGAAAAAAGATTATCAATGAAAATGTTGAACTGAAATGTTTAAAATTAAATGTTGAACTAAAATGTTTGAAATAAAACATTCAACTGAAACGTTAAAAATAAAATTATCAATTGAAATGTACAACTAAAATGTTTAAAACAAGATACCAAAGAAAATGTACAACTGAAATGTTTAAAATTAAATGTTCAACAAAAATGTTTATGTAAAATGTTTAAAAGAAAATGTTAAACTAAACTGTTTAGAATAAAGTTGTCAATTGAAACGTTTAAGATAAAATTTTCAATTAAAATGTTTAGGATAGAATTGTCAATTGAAACGTTTGAAATAAAATGTTCAACGAAAACACGTTTACAAAAAAATGTTCAACTAAACCGTTTAAAATAAAATGTTTAATTAAATCCTTGATACCATAACGTTATCAGAAATATCAGTAAAGAAGATTTCTGTAATCTCTAGCAAGATGATGATTAATTAAAGGCATTTACTCTTGAAATAGTATCCGCCATCGAAGTATTTCACAGGGAACGTTCTTTTCCGTTTAAAGGAATGAATGTATTTATTTAAAGAGTCGGCCACTTTCCGGTTCCGTTAAATAAGCTTCCGCTGGCACGAATATTTAAGTGCTTGCTCTTGCAGCTTATCAAAGAAAACCTGGGGTATGTCGAGTCCGTCCGGCACCTCTCTTCCCCCCACCCTCTCTCTCTTGTTGTAAGAATACCTCGAACAACTCGGCAATGCTGCTACTTATTTCTTAATTGTTCGCCGGTCGATTCACTGGTACGAAATAATTACACGCCACCATATTGTAATCCTCGTGCAACGCTCGACTCTAATTTTCATTGGGTAAGAAATTCAAATTTGGACAATTGGATGCAAAATGATACTTCAGTAGCGCGAATTAATGTTATATTCATAAGAAAAAATTTAAATTCAGTAACATTGAATAACCTGAAATTCAAATAATACGAAATAATTATTCTACGTCACTGTATTAGATATTTAATCATTATTTGTTGTTTTTTTAATGATATAAATATAAAAACAATATAATATAAATGTAATATAAATATAATAATATATAAATACAGCAGTATAAATATAATAATATATAAATACAGTAATATAAATTTAACATATGTATAGTATACATAAATATGATTCGAATATTAGTAAGCTTCAAATACTAAAATTTTTATTTTTACTTGGATATTATATTTTTTATTTCTATTTTTATTATTGTTGTTATTATTATTATTATTGTCATATAAAAATATGTCTTAAATACTTTGTGTAGAAAACGACAAAAATATTTGCAAGCAACAAATACACAAATTTTTCTTTTTTAACAATTTTATATTATTATTATTATTATTATTATTATTATTATTATTATTATCACTATCATTATCATTATCATTATCATTATCATTAATCATTAATCATTAATCGTTAATCGTTAATCGTTAATCGTTAATCGTTAATCGTTAATCGTTAATCGTTAATCGTTAATCGTTAATCGTTAATCGTTAATCGTTAATCGTTAATCGTTAATCGTTAATCGTTAATCGTTAATCGTTAATCGTTAATCATTAATCGTTAATCGTTAATCGTTAATCGTTAATCGTTAATCGTTAATCGTTAATCGTTAATCGTTAATCGTTAATCGTTAATCGTTAATCGTTAATCGTTAATCGTTAATCGTTAATCGTTAATCGTTAATCGTTAATCGTTAATCGTTAATCGTTAATCGTTAATCGTTAATCGTTAATCGTTAATCGTTAATCGTTAATCGTTAATCGTTAATCGTTAATCGTTAATCGTTAATCGTTAATCGTTAATCGTTAATCGTTAATCGTTAATCGTTAATCGTTAATCGTTAATCGTTAATCGTTAATCGTTAATCGTTAATCGTTAATCGTTAATCGTTAATCGTTAATCGTTAATCGTTAATCGTTAATCGTTAATCGTTAATCGTTAATCGTTAATCGTTAATCGTTAATCGTTAATCGTTAATCGTTAATCGTTAATCGTTAATCGTTAATCGTTAATCGTTAATCGTTAATCGTTAATCGTTAATCGTTAATCGTTAATCGTTAATCGTTAATCATGATCATTATCGTTATCGTTATCGTTATCGTTATCGTTATCGTTATCGTTATCGTTATCGTTATCGTTATCGTTATCGTTATCGTTATCGTTATCGTTATCGTTATCGTTATCGTTATCGTTATCGTTATCGTTATCGTTATCGTTATCGTTATCGTTATCGTTATCGTTATCGTTATCGTTGGGGTGCAAAGTTGGCAGTTTGTATTATTTTGGAAAGTTTGTTGATACTAATATTATTTATGTCATGTAAATTTCGGCTGGGTTCTCCTCTTTTTAATGTAAATCAGCTGGTTGCGGGGCGGTGTTGTACATCTAATTTACAGTAGGGACGAATTTTGGGGTGGAAAATTCACATAATTTTCGGAAGCTCGCAGATACTTACATATCTTTATTATGTAAGTTCATGTTGTACTTCCCTTTTAATATAAATCGGGGGATTGTGGGTTGAAGCTTCAAATGTTGATTGCCGAAAGGGTGAATTAGGGGTAGAAAGACTACGGTCTAAACTATTCCAAGATATTTCTTCGTTCTTAGAAAAATTAATTGACTAAATGTGTCGTAAATTAGCTTCCCAATATGCGTGCAAGGGTTGAGTGCGGTATGTTTAAGGCATCAGTTACTAGAAGGGTGAATTTAGGGTGCGAGGGTTTACGTAGTTTCCGAGGAGGTCGTAGACTCTATTTTTATGCGGGTACGTTTATGTGGTAGTCAGTAATTTTCATGACGTTGTAATGACCAGAACTATAATTCTAGGCAATCATAGGTCTGTTGAAGCTGGTGATACTTCTGATTCTAACCGCATTCCTGTTCTCTCTCGCTGCCGTAACACGGTTGATGGAGCTGACTGTCATCGTAATGTATCCGGTGCCCATTTTCGTGCTCAGACTATTTTCGAGAGTAGTCGTGAGTACATGTATAAAGGCAAATCTTACTTTCTGAAACATTCGCTCTTCCCATAAATCATCTTAATATTATGCTAATTTCTTAACATAACATTGGCTATTAACTTTTTAGTTTATCTAACAAGTAACTTACGTGGTCAGCATTAGTAAAATTAAGAAATTATTAATCACTGTCTCGAAACCATTTTTATGCAAAATAATCGAATATTCTTGGTAGTTGATTGTGATAATTTTTCAGCATTTTGCTAGTGGTTTTTCGGTTGATTTAGTAACTTCTGCGGACGTCGTTAAAAAATTTAATATAAATTATATTATTCATAATCACTAAACCATTTTTATGCAAACTTCTGGTCAAAATATTTTAAAAGTTGATGGACAATTTTGTCGTGCCTCGCTAGTGACTTTTCAGTTTACCTAGTAACTTCTGTGATCGACGTTAATAAAGTAAATAATAAAATGAATTGCACACTACGAACGTGGTCCAAAAGTATCAATAACGTCGGGGTAATTATACATACTCGATCAGCAACAAGCGGTCCGAAAGCGTTCGTTGCTCGCTTTTTATTTAAACATTCGCGCTGGAAATGGAAAACTGTCATCGTGACTGAGGGAAGTCTGGTGAAATATTAGGTTATTACGCGATTTGGTAATCCCATATCGTCCCAGAATCCGTCGCGCGAGTAATTCGGTGAAATTAGATCAGCCATTATGCCGATCCGCAAAATTCCATCTTAAGAGAGATATTTCGGGCATTCGAAGGGATCATTAAACTCTCTAATTGTAAGTCGGCTTCATCAAAAACATCACTGACTTCTAATTTTTCTGAAATTTTAATTTCTATAATATTTTCAGACGCGTTTATAAATTCATTTCAAAAGGACATTCTATTTAAGCGTTTCAAATAAAATGTTTCACTAAAATGTTTAACTAAAATGATCATCTAAAATAATCACACACACACACACAACTAAAATGTTTACAATTAAATGTTTGAAATGAATCATTCGTCTAAAATGTTTGAAAAAAGATTATCAATGAAAATGTTGAACTGAAATGTTTAAAATTAAATGTTGAACTAAAATGTTTGAAATAAAACATTCAACTGAAACGTTAAAAATAAAATTATCAATTGAAATGTACAACTAAAATGTTTAAAACAAGATACCAAAGAAAATGTACAACTGAAATGTTTAAAATTAAATGTTCAACAAAAATGTTTATGTAAAATGTTTAAAAGAAAATGTTAAACTAAACTGTTTAGAATAAAGTTGTCAATTGAAACGTTTAAGATAAAATTTTCAATTAAAATGTTTAGGATAGAATTGTCAATTGAAACGTTTGAAATAAAATGTTCAACGAAAACACGTTTACAAAAAAATGTTCAACTAAACCGTTTAAAATAAAATGTTTAATTAAATCCTTGATACCATAACGTTATCAGAAATATCAGTAAAGAAGATTTCTGTAATCTCTAGCAAGATGATGATTAATTAAAGGCATTTACTCTTGAAATAGTATCCGCCATCGAAGTATTTCACAGGGAACGTTCTTTTCCGTTTAAAGGAATGAATGTATTTATTTAAAGAGTCGGCCACTTTCCGGTTCCGTTAAATAAGCTTCCGCTGGCACGAATATTTAAGTGCTTGCTCTTGCAGCTTATCAAAGAAAACCTGGGGTATGTCGAGTCCGTCCGGCACCTCTCTTCCCCCCACCCTCTCTCTCTTGTTGTAAGAATACCTCGAACAACTCGGCAATGCTGCTACTTATTTCTTAATTGTTCGCCGGTCGATTCACTGGTACGAAATAATTACACGCCACCATATTGTAATCCTCGTGCAACGCTCGACTCTAATTTTCATTGGGTAAGAAATTCAAATTTGGACAATTGGATGCAAAATGATACTTCAGTAGCGCGAATTAATGTTATATTCATAAGAAAAAATTTAAATTCAGTAACATTGAATAACCTGAAATTCAAATAATACGAAATAATTATTCTACGTCACTGTATTAGATATTTAATCATTATTTGTTGTTTTTTTAATGATATAAATATAAAAACAATATAATATAAATGTAATATAAATATAATAATATATAAATACAGCAGTATAAATATAATAATATATAAATACAGTAATATAAATTTAACATATGTATAGTATACATAAATATGATTCGAATATTAGTAAGCTTCAAATACTAAAATTTTTATTTTTACTTGGATATTATATTTTTTATTTCTATTTTTATTATTGTTGTTATTATTATTATTATTGTCATATAAAAATATGTCTTAAATACTTTGTGTAGAAAACGACAAAAATATTTGCAAGCAACAAATACACAAATTTTTCTTTTTTAACAATTTTATATTATTATTATTATTATTATTATTATTATTATTATTATTATTATTATTATTATTATCACTATCATTATCATTATCATTATCATTATCATTATCATTATCATTATCATTAATCATTAATCATTAATCGTTAATCGTTAATCGTTAATCGTTAATCGTTAATCGTTAATCGTTAATCGTTAATCGTTAATCGTTAATCGTTAATCGTTAATCGTTAATCGTTAATCGTTAATCGTTAATCGTTAATCGTTAATCGTTAATCGTTAATCGTTAATCGTTAATCGTTAATCGTTAATCGTTAATCGTTAATCGTTAATCGTTAATCGTTAATCGTTAATCGTTAATCGTTAATCGTTAATCGTTAATCGTTAATCGTTAATCGTTAATCGTTAATCGTTAATCGTTAATCATTAATCATTAATCATTAATCATTAATCATTAATCATTAATCATTATCATTATCATTATCATTATCATTATCATTATCATTATCGTTATCATTATCATTATCATTATCATTATCATTATCATTATCATGCGTGATGTTATGCAGCCAACGTTCGAGGGCGTCGCGGAACATCTCTTGGTTTAACGATTTGATGTTCCACCCTCGGAAGGAGAGCGGAGCCTGGCTCCATCTTTGCTTCTTCGTTATACGGAGAGCCACGTATTGGTGGTCGCTCCCCGTGTAGTCCTCGATGACCCTCCAGCCATCTATACGGGGGGCGACATCCTCGGAAGCCATGGTTACATCAACGATGGTCTCGTTGTAGCCAAACCTCCGGAAGGTCGTAGAGGTCCCCCGATTTAGCACCACCAGTCCAAGTCGGGCCGCCATCTCCATCAGGTGCCTGCCCCTGGTGTCCGGTCTGGGCATACCCCACTCCACCGCCTTCGCGTTGAGGCCCCCCCCCGACGACGCATCCACCCTCCAGCTCGCGGATGGCGTCCTCCAGGGCCCCGACCTTATCGCGAAATTCCGCGATGCGATCATTGGGGGAAAGATATACGCTAATCAGCGTCAGGCCCTCGCCCTTCACCCAGACGTATCCCGCCCCTGCACCGCACGTCTGCACCCGGAATCTGGACGGGTCCGGAATCCAGATGGCAGCAGTTCCTGTCACATCGGAAAACCACGCAGGGCCCTCTTGAGATCTGTACGGCTTGCTGAGCAGAAGAATATCGATCTTCCGCTCGAGCCGCATTTGCTCAAGGAGGGCATTCGCGACTCTACTCCGGTGCAAGTTGGCTTGGAGAACTCTAGCCATTCCCGGAGAGTCTCGCCTTCGCCGCCGTCAGGGCGTCGCGGTACGTCTTACAGGCGCTGGATCCTGTCACATGCCCCAGCCTGGCAATGTCCACCCCGCGTTCCGCGCAGATAACGCACTTGGGGGTCGCCTTGCACGACGTTGCTTGATGGCCCTTGGTGCCACAGCGGAAGCACGCGTCCCTCCTGTCGACTCCTTTGCACCACCGCGCAAGGTGCCCGAACGCCAGGCACCTAAAGCACTTGGCGACTGCAGCTCTTCGCCGGGGGTGGCATCTTACCATGCCGATCCGGACGGGGCCACTGCTGAGCAATTTGCTCGCTGCCCCCTCGCCCAGCTCGACGATGGCAAGTCTCTGGCCCCTTGTATTGGCTTTAGTGACGATCACCTTGACGTCACCACTGGCCTCTCCCAGGACCTCTCTTAGGGCATTAGTAACCTCTTCGCTAGTTGTGAGGCAGTCTAGATCACTAATTTCCACCGTAGTCCGGGGCTCGATCCTCCTCACGGAGCCCTCCTGCCCGATTGCGCTTTTGATCGCCTCACTGAAGGCGACTTTCTCCTCCTGCTTCGTCTTCGCGTCGAGCTCGAGGATCATATCTCCTGTGCGGGCCTGCCGAACACTCTTTACTTGCACCCCGGTCAGTTCTGGGGCGACCAGGGACCGGAGTCTTCCAAGTACTTCGGCATAGGTCTTCCCTTCTGCCGGTCGTACTATCACTGCGGCCGTTCTCAGCCGCCGGGGCCGTTTCTTCCTCTTCTTCTTCTTCCTTTCCCTCCTTGCTGTTATCGCCCCCTCCTCATGCTTCCTGCAGGAGGCACACACCGTGACCGAGGGCAATTTCGGCCCGGCAGAGACGGGGTGAGACTTCAGCTTTTTTTCCCTCCGTTTTTTTTGAGACGACGCTCCATGGCCCATCTTCTTCTCCTTTGCTCTTCTTCTCTGGCGGCGATGGCTGAGAAGAAGGACTTTCCCGGATCTTACGGGGGCGCTTCCCCGACTCCTTGTCTTGCTCCCGCGCAGGCTGAGCTAGAAGCGCAGCCTCCAGCTCGACGCACCTCGGTAGCCCGCTCTTAATCGGCATGGCCACATTTCTCTGTTTTGTGGTCGCCGTTTCCATCTCGACCATGATGTCGCGGCATTTGCCAAGCAAATCGCGTAGCGAGCTCCGCAAGACATCAAGATATTGCAGTTCCGCCGCTATCCTCGTCAGTTCGACGGGAGCCGAGCGGTCCACTCCTGCAGCACTGCGGTCGTTGGATAACGACGTCTGGGGGCTCGCTTTGACACCCTCACCAGACGCCGGTACAGGGGATCCGACCCCCTGCACCCTAGTTCCTCTCTCTCTCAGTTTTCTCTCCATTTTTGGTTTATTATTCGGGGTACCTTCCCCTAGGTCGTACTTGGTTGTTCACTACTCCACCTGAACCTTACCGACTAGGGAGCCCCTGCCAGGAACCGAAGTTCCCGTCGGCATTGCTCCAGGCATCATTGCGGTTACTTGAGCCCCCGCACCACGACAAGGTGCCGACCGACGCGGGGGATAATGATAATGATAATGATAACGATAATGATAATGATAATGATAATGATTAATGATTAATGATTAATGATTAATGATTAATGATTAATGATTAATGATTAATGATTAATGATTAATGATTAACGATTAACGATTAACGATTAACGATTAACGATTAACGATTAACGATTAACGATTAACGATTAACGATTAACGATTAACGATTAACGATTAACGATTAACGATTAACGATTAACGATTAACGATTAACGATTAACGATTAACGATTAACGATTAACGATTAACGATTAACGATTAACGATTAACGATTAACGATTAACGATTGACGATTAAAGATTAACGATTAACGATTAACGATTAACGATTAACGATTAACGATTAACGATTAACGATTAACGATTAACGATTAACGATTAACGATTAACGATTAACGATTAACGATTAACGATTAACGATTAACGATTAACGATTAACGATTAACGATTAACGATTAACGATTAACGATTAACGATTAACGATTAACGATTAACGATTAACGATTAACGATTAACGATTAACGATTAACGATTAACGATTAACGATTAACGATTAACGATTAACGATTAACGATTAACGATTAACGATTAACGATTAACGATTAACGATTAACGATTAACGATTAACGATTAACGATTAACGATTAACGATTAACGATTAACGATTAACGATTAACGATTAACGATTAACGATTAACGATTAACGATTAACGATTAACGATTAACGATTAACGATTAACGATTAACGATTAACGATTAACGATTAACGATTAACGATTAACGATTAACGATTAACGATTAACGATTAAGGATTAACGATTAACGATTAACGATTAACGATTAACGATTAACGATTAACGATTAACGATTAACGATTAACGATTAACGATTAACGATTAACGATTAACGATTAACGATTAATGATTAATGATTAATGATAATGATAATGATAATGATAATGATAGTGATAATAATAATAATAATAATAATAATAATAATAATAATATAAAATTGTTAAAAAAGAAAAATTTGTGTATTTGTTGCTTGCAAATATTTTTGTCGTTTTCTACACAAAGTATTTAAGACATATTTTTATATGACAATAATAATAATAATAACAACAATAATAAAAATAGAAATAAAAAATATAATATCCAAGTAAAAATAAAAATTTTAGTATTTGAAGCTTACTAATATTCGAATCATATTTATGTATACTATACATATGTTAAATTTATATTACTGTATTTATATATTATTATATTTATACTGCTGTATTTATATATTATTATATTTATATTACATTTATATTATATTGTTTTTATATTTATATCATTAAAAAAACAACAAATAATGATTAAATATCTAATACAGTGACGTAGAATAATTATTTCGTATTATTTGAATTTCAGGTTATTCAATGTTACTGAATTTAAATTTTTTCTTATGAATATAACATTAATTCGCGCTACTGAAGTATCATTTTGCATCCAATTGTCCAAATTTGAATTTCTTACCCAATGAAAATTAGAGTCGAGCGTTGCACGAGGATTACAATATGGTGGCGTGTAATTATTTCGTACCAGTGAATCGACCGGCGAACAATTAAGAAATAAGTAGCAGCATTGCCGAGTTGTTCGAGGTATTCTTACAACAAGAGAGAGAGGGTGGGGGGAAGAGAGGTGCCGGACGGACTCGACATACCCCAGGTTTTCTTTGATAAGCTGCAAGAGCAAGCACTTAAATATTCGTGCCAGCGGAAGCTTATTTAACGGAACCGGAAAGTGGCCGACTCTTTAAATAAATACATTCATTCCTTTAAACGGAAAAGAACGTTCCCTGTGAAATACTTCGATGGCGGATACTATTTCAAGAGTAAATGCCTTTAATTAATCATCATCTTGCTAGAGATTACAGAAATCTTCTTTACTGATATTTCTGATAACGTTATGGTATCAAGGATTTAATTAAACATTTTATTTTAAACGGTTTAGTTGAACATTTTTTTGTAAACGTGTTTTCGTTGAACATTTTATTTCAAACGTTTCAATTGACAATTCTATCCTAAACATTTTAATTGAAAATTTTATCTTAAACGTTTCAATTGACAACTTTATTCTAAACAGTTTAGTTTAACATTTTCTTTTAAACATTTTACATAAACATTTTTGTTGAACATTTAATTTTAAACATTTCAGTTGTACATTTTCTTTGGTATCTTGTTTTAAACATTTTAGTTGTACATTTCAATTGATAATTTTATTTTTAACGTTTCAGTTGAATGTTTTATTTCAAACATTTTAGTTCAACATTTAATTTTAAACATTTCAGTTCAACATTTTCATTGATAATCTTTTTTCAAACATTTTAGACGAATGATTCATTTCAAACATTTAATTGTAAACATTTTAGTTGTGTGTGTGTGTGTGATTATTTTAGATGATCATTTTAGTTAAACATTTTAGTGAAACATTTTATTTGAAACGCTTAAATAGAATGTCCTTTTGAAATGAATTTATAAACGCGTCTGAAAATATTATAGAAATTAAAATTTCAGAAAAATTAGAAGTCAGTGATGTTTTTGATGAAGCCGACTTACAATTAGAGAGTTTAATGATCCCTTCGAATGCCCGAAATATCTCTCTTAAGATGGAATTTTGCGGATCGGCATAATGGCTGATCTAATTTCACCGAATTACTCGCGCGACGGATTCTGGGACGATATGGGATTACCAAATCGCGTAATAACCTAATATTTCACCAGACTTCCCTCAGTCACGATGACAGTTTTCCATTTCCAGCGCGAATGTTTAAATAAAAAGCGAGCAACGAACGCTTTCGGACCGCTTGTTGCTGATCGAGTATGTATAATTACCCCGACGTTATTGATACTTTTGGACCACGTTCGTAGTGTGCAATTCATTTTATTATTTACTTTATTAACGTCGATCACAGAAGTTACTAGGTAAACTGAAAAGTCACTAGCGAGGCACGACAAAATTGTCCATCAACTTTTAAAATATTTTGACCAGAAGTTTGCATAAAAATGGTTTAGTGATTATGAATAATATAATTTATATTAAATTTTTTAACAACGACCGCAGAAGTTACTAAATCAACCGAAAAACCACTAGCAAAATGCTGAAAAATTATCACAATCAACTACCAAGAGTATTCGATTATTTTGCATAAAAATGGTTTCGAGACAGTGATTAATAATTTCTTAATTTTACTAATGCTGACCACGTAAGTTACTTGTTAGATAAACTAAAAAGTTAATAGCCAATGTTATGTTAAGAAATTAGCATAATATTAAGATGATTTATGGGAAGAGCGAATGTTTCAGAAAGTAAGATTTGCCTTTATATATGTACTCACGACTACTCTCGAAAATAGTCTGAGCACGAAAATGGGCACCGGATACATTACGATGACAGTCAGCTCCATCAACCGTGTTACGGCAGCGAGAGAGAACAGGAATGCGGTTAGAATCAGAAGTATCACCAGCTTCAACAGACCTATGATTGCCTAGAATTATAGTTCTGGTCATTACAACGTCATGAAAATTACTGACTACCACATAAACGTACCCGCATAAAAATAGAGTCTACGACCTCCTCGGAAACTACGTAAACCCTCGCACCCTAAATTCACCCTTCTAGTAACTGATGCCTTAAACATACCGCACTCAACCCTTGCACGCATATTGGGAAGCTAATTTACGACACATTTAGTCAATTAATTTTTCTAAGAACGAAGAAATATCTTGGAATAGTTTAGACCGTAGTCTTTCTACCCCTAATTCACCCTTTCGGCAATCAACATTTGAAGCTTCAACCCTCAATCCCCCGATTTATATTAAAAGGGAAGTACAACATGAACTTACATAATAAAGATATGTAAGTATCTGCGAGCTTCCGAAAATTATGTGAATTTTCCACCCCAAAATTCGTCCCTACTGTAAATTAGATGTACAACACCGCCCCGCAACCAGCTGATTTACATTAAAAAGAGGAGAACCCAGCCGAAATTTACATGACATAAATAATATTAGTATCAACAAACTTTCCAAAATAATACAAACTGCCAACTTTGCACCCCAAACTCACCCCTTTGGGTAACTTGTGTACAAGAGGGGAACCTCGAACCCTTGCTTACAGAATACGTGTAGACAAGAAAATATTATCAGAGCGCAGGGAGTGTCTTAGAATAATCTTAACTGTCAATTTTGCACCTCAAAATCACCCTTTCAATAGTTGATATCTTTATCATCAAGCCTCGGCGCCCTGATTCAGAAAATAAAGGAAAGCTAACTTAAATTTATTTAACGTATTTAATAGAAATATATTAGCAAACCTGGTCTAAGTCGATTTTATAAAAATACGTCGGCATGCAGAAATATTCCGGAATGATTGTAAATGTTCACTTTGCCCACGATCAATCGGTCATTAACCCTCGACCATTCCATTCACATCGAAAAGGGAAGCCGGACCTTTATTGACTGAAATCAGCATTCGTGAATATTTCACAGTAATTTAAAATACTCACCTTACACCCCAAATTTACTTCAGCAGTAACTAATACACGTCAGTCATTAACCCTGGACCTTTAAATTTATAAGGAAATGGAGTTCTAGCTTAAATCTATTGACAAAAATAAATCAATACTTTTTTTTTTTTTTATTATCGTGGGGGAAATTTGCTGGTCAGACACCCCCGTCCCGCCCGGATGGCGGGGCGGGGGTAGTGCGGGGTTCGACCCGCTAAAACCCCCACGGCGGCCTAGGGCGCTGGCGATTAACGGGGGAGCCACGGGAACTCTTAAGAACACGACCGCGGCTCCCCCTCGCCTGGCCGGCCACCAGGATGGAGCGGTGGCCGGCCGCGTCCCGGGGGCAGATTAATCCTCCCCCCATAAATCATCTTGATTCGGCGGTGCGGGGGACCGCACCCCACACCGCCTCGTCACGACGCCCGCACTGGCGGCCGTCGGGGGCGACGACAAGTTGTCGTCGCCCCCACTCCTGATAGGACATCCTCGGTTGGCGGGCGGCGGGTAATTAAACCAGCATGATCTGGTACACCCGCCGCCCGCCTATTATCAGCTGCTCGGGGGGGGGGGGGCTCTAGGCGTGGGCGCACACGCCGCACCCCCGCTCGCGGCGACCCCGCTCGGCAGCCTCCTTCTGCAACATTACCTGTTCGCAGAAGGCTATGGCTGCCGCCCATTTTGTCGGGCTCTCCAGCATGGCCCCAACTAAGCTGGAGAGAGCGAGGTCGCGACCAACTTCCCTACTTAGGACTCGGCGCAGCACTGAAAAGGCGGGGCACACCTCCAGTGTATGCTGCGCCGAGTCCTCCTCCGCGCCACAGTGGTGGCACACCGTCGTCGCTTCCCGACCGATGCGACACAGGTAGACACCGAAGCAGCCATGCCCGGTGAATACCTGCGTCGCACGGTAGGAGAGCCTGCCAAACCGCCTCTCCCGCCACGAGGTGAAGTGCGACAGGAGAGCCCCGGGGACGCGCTCGGCGGCATGGGAGCAAAGCTCCGCATGCCATCTGGCGAGCGCTAGTCCCCGGGCCTGGAGCCCGAAGCCCCCGACCGCCTCCTGCTCCGGCGGGTCCCCCCGAGCCCGGCCAGCGATGCATATGCGCCTATAGACATAGGCGCGCATCGCCGCCTGCAGCTCGAAGGGAATTTCTCCCGCCAGAGCAAGCGCCGCCACGGTAGACGTGGTGCGGTAACCCCTTACGAGGCGAAGGGCCATTTGCCTCTGAATCCGGCGCAACAACAATGTGTTGCGCCGGTTTGCCCTCACGGACGGCGCCCAAATCGGGGCGCCGTATAATGCCATGGACCGCACCACGCCCAGGTATAGGCGACGCACCATATCGCCCGGTCCCCCGATATTGGGCAACAGGCGGCCTAACGCGGCCGCCGCCCTCTCAACTCGGGGGACGAGACGGCCGAAATGTGCTCCGAACCTCCAGTGGCTGTCGAGGATCAGTCCGAGATACTTGATCTCGGACTTCACCTCGACGCAGGCTTCTCCAACCCAGATCCACGATCTGGCCCGTGGCCGAGACCAAGGCCGTCCAAACCAGACGGCCTCGGCCTTCTCCGGGGCCACCTTCAGCCCCAGATCGCAGATCCTCGCGACGACGGCTGCCACCGCAACCTCCGCTCGTCGGATGGTCCTCTCGAAGGTGTCCCCGACGGCGACCACTAATGTGTCGTCTGCATAGCAGACGAGAGTGGCACCGTCGGGAAAATAAATCAATACTCATCAATATTTCGAAATTATTTTAAATATTAACTATGCACTCCGAATTCACCCCTTCAGTAATTATCACCTTGGTCAACAACCCTTAATTTACATTAGAAAGAAAATCTAGCCAAAATCTATTTATTGAATACATAGGAGCATGTAGACATAAGCAGAAGTGTAACTTAATATTTAAATTAAAATTAAAAAAATTAAAATTTTGAGATTTAAATAATTGAAACTTTGTAATACAAATTCAATTCTTTAGTAATTGATATATTGGAACTCAAGTTCCAACCCTTTAATTTACATTATCCTAAATTTATTCACTAAGTATACATATGTATATCAGCGCAAATAGTATTCTAAATCTTTTCGTCCCTCTCTAAAACCCAAATGAAAAATAACATTTTATTTGCATAATAAATATTTTTTTTATCATTTGCAATAATAAATAAATAATTTGTCGAATTATTTGAATGATTTTTTAATGAAATAAAAAATTTTATTATTACTAGCAATATAAAATATCAATTCAATTTGCAATCTTTTTTTTTCACTACACCCCGAACCCTCCATTTCATACGCCATCCACCAAGCTCCATAAAAACCCGTCCACCTAACCTAAACCTTCGACCCTAAAATCCGCAAGAAAAAAAATCGTGACCACTTCCGTCTGCGAGAAATCTTTGCTATCGATGGGCGAACGACTTTTCCAACGGAATTTTTCGGGGACCGAGCGATCTCAGCGACTCTGCGAGATATCTGGAAGCGGCTTACGCAAAAGATCGGCATCGTTCGTTGCCCGGAGCACGAAGGCCAGGAAAATATTTTTCTGGCGTCGATTTTCACGGTCGGGGCACGATCCTCCAATTCATTTCACTGGGTTAGGTCGCGGAGGCTTGAGACTGCATTCTTCCAGTTCACCCACCTCCCCATTATTTCGTCGACGAAATAAGGGACCCGATAGGAGCCGCGCCAGAAATGGCGGTTAGAGTGTGCGATGGGATCGGCGAGAGTGTGGAGGGGAGAATTTTTGTATTCCAACGTTTGCACGTTCCTTCGACAGATGACACCCGACGCCACACGTCGCACTTTTCGCTCAAAGAGTTGGCCACAATCCACAACTTCGTGCGACTTTTATGAAAATCGGTGTTTTCATGTTTTCGAGGTTTCCTGAATTTGAATGCGCTGTTGATACGAAATGCGACACCAGACGCTATCGACGTACACAAGCATTGTTTCGAACTTATTTTTCGTAGATGTTAATTTTAGTTGAACATTTTATTTTGAACACTTCATTTTAAACATATTGGTTGTGAATACTTTATTTTACACATTTTAGTTGAACATTTTATTTTAAGCATGTTTATCGAACAGTTTGTTTGAACATTTTATTCTAAACATTTTAGTTGTACATTTTACTTTATATATTTTCATTGACCAAGTACTTATTTTTTGTGGATGTCAATATTTTTCCATTTTAGCTACAATATTTGCCTACGATTTTTGACTACAATTATATGATTGGAATATAAAATTTCATACGACGATCTTCGTGTTAAGTAATTTTTGTATTTAATTGTGATAAAAATGTTTACTTAACCAATTTTTTTTAAATAATATTATAGGTCACGTAGTACAAATATATTGTCTAAAGTAGTAACAAAGAATATTATCAGTTATGAACAATATGATTATAGACAATGTAATAAGAAAAACATAATCAATTATAAATATTGTTTAAATTATTGTTACATATGTATTGTTAACTAGGGATATGTCTTTTTCTATCGCTCCATTGTGTGGTTTTCGTATGTACAATAGATCCGACGTCCATTTTTTCGGTTTTTTTTCGTAATCCGCTTGATATTTGTATCTGGAAAAAAGATACTACTCCTGAGGACTACTCCTGTTTCCAGCACACTTTTATACAACACTCTGTATATTGTTACCGATATTCTTGTAAAGCATCGAAAGACAAATGCAACGAGTATAATGAATATATACAGTGACTCGCATTAATATTCGGACACGATATTGATACAAGAACAATTGCTCCTTTTTATTGTTTATGATAGTATTATTGAATCAATTGTTTTCTCATACAAAGTAAGTAGAAACATAAATTTTGTTTATTTATTGCACATGTTTTTTTGTATAATAAGCGATGAACAAGATTGTGAGGAAATTTAACGTCACAAAAATATTCGGACAGTGAATGAATTACATTAATTTTATATAAAATGAAAATCTTTTTAATCACGTTATCATAATATTAATATTTTGTCGGTTGACCCTTTTGTTTTATTACTTCATGTAATCGCTTGGGCATGTTACAGATGACTTTATTTAAATAATCCGACGAAATTCGTTTCCATTCGTCTAACAAACGTTGTTTTATCTTTGTTGTTGTCTTTGTAAGTATTGTACGAATTTTGTGGTCCTGTTGATCCCATAAATTTTTAATTGGATTTAAATCAGGCGATTGAGGAGAAGGATGCAGTACTTTTGGACAATTGTTTAACAAATATTCCTGTACAATTCTGACCTTGTGTTTAGGATCACTGTCCTAATAAAACTTAAAACTGTACGTACACCCATATTTATAACACTTGTAATTAAATTTTCTTTAAAAAATGTCCAAATATTTCATTTTATCCATAATACCATCGATAAAAACTAGTTCACCTATACCTACGGACTGTCCGATTATTTTTGTGACGTTAAATTTCGTCACTATCTTGTTTATCGCTTATTATACAAAAGGACATGTGCAATAAATAAACAAAATTTATGTTTCTACTTACTTTAAGGAGTGCTTTATTATATGAGAAAACAATTGATTCAATAATATTGTTGCGAATTACTGCATTTCTTTCGCGTCGCGGCATTTTATTTACAATAAAGTACATAAACTATAATACAACTCAATTCAATTATGTTTGAGATCTTTGGACCGCTCGACGGTCCGATCCCGACTCTTCGATTGTCCGTTGATAACACACCTCCGTGGCAACCCCTCTCTTCTATTATTCTTTAAGGAGGTGTTCACAACAGGGCTGTTTCACATTACAGCCACTTGATTTGGACAAGTCGCCGTAACAATATTATCATAAACATTAAAAAAGAGATATAATTCTTGTAACAATATCGTGTCCGAAACATTAAGTAATCAACTTTCAAACGCAAACATATCGAGGTTAAACAATCGAAAGTATTCAATCATTATACTTGTTGGATTCGTTTCTTCGCCCTTCATCAAAACACGTACGATTCTATTTAAAATTAAACGAAAATAATTTATCAAAAATATTTAAGTTCCTCTGCTTTCAGACGCTACTATCTCAGGATTAAATGACCACAATACTACTCGTCTTATCATGCTCTTGTTACGAGCCGAGGGCCAGGCAGTTTGGGTGGCCGGAGGTTGCATGTAATTGGAATTTTTGGATGAGGTGCGTAGACCAGCCGATGTTTATTTCGACACGGGTAGCTACCTTTAAAATTAGGATAAGGTGTTTGGAGAAATTGATATTAGGGTTAGAAAAGAAATAAAGATATACCTCGAGCGGTTAAGATATATCTTGGTGGGTTATACCAACTACTGGTTTGAAACAGGAGGTGGAAATGATTAAACTTGAAACCAAAGAAAACTGGTAAAAACTAAATTATTACGCGTTGGGTTTTACAACTGTAAGTAAGTTTTCGCGGAAGAAGAATTGAAACTCGATGTTACTAATGTTTCCGCGTCGACGAATGACTCGAAACTAGCCCAATTCCCGGTCGCGTTTGGGCCCTTTATATAGTCAGTTTTTCTGTGGAAAAATGGTAGTGGGGATGATCCTATGTGGTCCGACTCCAGAAATGTTCGTCGTCGTACTCTCTCGGAGGTACTCGACTCGCGATATACAAATGAATCCCCGGCTGGCTGGCGCCAGCCTGGCGTATGCCTTCAGGAGGGAATATAAAAAATTCGTGGGGAGATTCTCCGTACGTTACACTCTAAAAGGCTCTTGAAAGCAAGCTACGAAATTCTTTTATTTCCGAATACCATAATCTGCGAAGCTTCAGAAAATCGGGTCTGCTTTATTCTACGTCCACCGAGATGGATATCCGGCGATCGTAATCCGCCGTTCGCAGAAGTCAGGAGACCAGAAACATAAAAACAACCGTGTCGCTGAAATTTCGCAACTCCATGTATCGGATTAACCGTCGGAAGACGGTTTCGATGGTCGCGGGCAACGTCTTACGACCGTTAGTCTATACGTACTCCGAATATCGCTTTCCGGCAAATTTTTTTTTGGGGGGGGGATAGTACAGCTATGCTTCATAAGGTACGGAAGAAAGCGGTGGAGGGGGACGGAACTAAAGGAAACCAGAAATCCTGCTGGATGATTGGCTTCTATCTTCAGTACGATCGGGTCGCGCCGTTTATTTACAACGCAGAGGCAACCTTTAGCGAACACCAACGACGACCCCCCACCCCACCCCGATCCAGCACCTAAAGGTGTCGGTGATGCAGCCACGTAGTGTTTGCACTCGTGGTTGGAGTGGCGAAAGCGACGATTCGTTACCGGGAAACACGCGAGTGTCGATCGAGTTTTCCTTCTTCGGTTTCGGCGGCGCTGTTGGTGCGGCGAGTTTATTGGAAATTTGTGGCGACGGCGGGGAATATCAATTTTGGTGGGACGTGACTGGGAACAGGTTTTTGGCAGCGTTAAAAGGAACGCATTGAAATTGCGTATCGCTTCTAACGGTTAAGATTCGAATTAAAAAATGCGATCAATTAGGAAGAATATTATTTTTGGTTTATGGACCGTCGAGGTCATTTCAACCCGTGGCGTTTGGATCATTGCTTAACACGTTCGCCCGCAGCATAAAGAACGTCATATTAATGTGCTGAATATAATTATTTAAAATTATAGCACATAGCATGATATTTAGAGAATTGATGCCTTCACTTTGGCGGCATTTTCATCATGTCGCGTAAGATGATACAATGTATTTAATGCAATAAATACAATAAATATAACTATGCTGATAGCGAACGTAACATAATTTAATTACTCAGCTTTTGGCAATTATGTAAAATACTAGAAATAGTATTTAATGTATTACATTATATTATATATAATGTACAGTTTTTAGTATGATATACAGTATAAATGTATTTAATTATACTATATAATACACGATATAATAATTTAGTATAATATACAGTATAATGTATATATATATATATATATTTATATACCATATATATATTATACTGTATATTATACTAAATTATTATATTGTATATTATATAGTATAATTATATATATATATTTTTTTATTATATAATTATATATATATATATTTATATATAAAATATATATAATTAATAATATTATCAAATTTACATTTTTTATATTTTTTTATTGCTGCAGCATTTAATACATTATTACCGTATTAAATTATGCATTAACCTAATAAGAATGGTTTAGTACGATTACATTGTGTATAATGTTATTGATCCTGGAATTCCTAATAAATTAAACATTATTTAAAATCATGGAAATTTGAGTTCCTCGTTGTATTATTCAAATTTTTTAATGATGCAACAATCTAGTTATCGTTATTTATGCGATAGTAATTATTGATATCTAAATTCCTCATAAATGTGATATCAATAAATAATCATTGTACGTCATATAACAAACATTGTTAAAAAGAACAATATGAGACAATTTTAAACAATATCATATGAAAATATAACATTGAGCATCATATATCCCATAAATTTAATATAAAATTCGTATCGATGTTATTATAATTCCGTTCAATATTATTGGAGCTTTAATACCTGAACAAAAAATATTATTTAATATCATGAGAGTTGAAGTTCTCTACAAAAAATATTATTAAATTATTATTATATATGTTATTATATATATTAAAATATTATATTCTCGAACTTAAAATTCATATTATCCTAACATTAATTAGTGTCGTTAAAATTCAAATTGCTGTTAAATTGACATAAACTAATATGATGAGAGGTATTATTGTTTCCTGTTGTCGAAATATAAATTTCTTATAAGCTAATATTGATTTCGTGAGAGACTGGATGTGGTTTGTGGTGAGTGGACGGTGACAAGGTGACTATGTACATATAATATTATACGATATTGGCTGTAATGTAATTAGAACTCGCCATTTGTGATTGTGATTGGAGTATGATGAATATTGTAATGCGACTGTAATTACATGCTATTAGGAGAAGATGATTGATTAAAACCATCAACCCAATTATATGTATATTAAATATAGAAAATAGTATAATACACACACAATAATTTTTTTTTTGTTAAGTTACACAATTTTGCTTCGTGTAATGCTTAAAAGTGTAAAATGATGATAACGATAATTTTATCATTTATAATATTGTTTGTTATATTCCCCGCCTATTTTATATCTTCTACACTTTCTAAAATTTTTGGTATTTCTATATTTGATCATTGGTAATTAGTTATTAATTTTATTTGTCATTTATATTAGTACTACCACGATTTACAGCGGGTATTTTTTATAGTTTTCCCCCAGTTTACATATCTTACAATTTTTAAATTTCTAGTATTTGTATATTTGACTATTGCATTTTCTGTAGACCCTATATTTTTCGTAATCACAACTTACACCGGTCTTTTTTTATAGTTTTCCCCTATTTTGCATCTTTCATAATTTTTAAATTTTTAGTTCTTGTGTATTTGACTATTCCATTTACGTAGTTTCTATATTTTAGTGTTTCTATATTCGCCAGTTGCATTTTAGTGGTTTCTATGGCTTTAGTATTTCTATATTTGATTATTACATTCGTGCAGTTTTTATATTTTTAATATTTCTTTATTTATTATGTATACTCTATTTATATTGTTTATACATATAGCCAAATATAAAAATACTAAAATGTAGAAGCTACATGAATACAAAAATTCAGTAAATTTTATATTTGTTGTACATTAATAATCTATATTATAATATAATAATATAATAAATATAATATATATAGTAATATATAATAAATAGTATCCATATTTGAATATATCTACATTTGATTACTGAATTTATATAGTTTCTACATTTTACTATCTTTATATTTGATTATTGTATTTCGTCAAGTTTCTAATATTTCTATCATTTTCTTCTTAATTGTATTTTGCATGTATCGGAATTCTGCCATGTATTACAACGATTCTTACAATCATTGAGCTTCTGCTGTGATTTTTTAATGTATAGTATTTCTACAGTCGACGACATTTATCATTTGATGGATCGTGCGAAATCATTCGGCTCGAATTCACATTTAACTAAACTCGAATAGCGGAATTATGTTTGATGCGAGATTTTCGCGGAAAATTTTGCGAAACTCTCAACGGTATTGATCGACGAGAAAGAGAATGATCGACTTTCGAGTTCACGTCGTATTTGTTGCATAGGGGATTATGGATTTGATGGATTGATAATGAGCCAGCTATCGGCGCAAGGATTATTTCGTACTGGTTTCGTGAATGTTTGATAAGCTTCGATTAGGCCACTGATTTTACATGTCTATATAAAATATACATTTGTTGTTGTAATAATATCTGTGCAATTCGTCAGGAGAAATTCATTATCGAACGTATTCTCCTTTTAATAATTGGGAACCATTTTAATGAAATTTGTTCATAATAATAATAATTATTATTATTATTTCCTCTGCAGTTCGATGAAAATTAACGAGAGAAAATCACCTTCTATAAACAAATACAACCGCGTATTATTCTTACGATTATTTCAACATTCATTTAAATTGAATTTATGTGTAATGATAATTAAATATTACATTGATTGAAGTTACGTGAAAATCAAGAACAGAAAACATTTTCCATAAATAAATATATTTATTTTAATTATAATATTTATTTTAGTTACGAACTTATATGAAATAATTATTAAAACCTATTTTCAAAGAAGTTTCATGAAGATCGTGGAGAATAAAATCATTAGTAATAAATGGATATGTACACGTACATTTTTGTTAAAGATTGTCTCAATGTTTATTTAATTTTCAAATCATTCATAATTGATAATTATTTCATTGGTAATTAAGTAGAAATCTTCAGAATTAAAGTTTTCTTGTACATATATACATAAATATAAAGTTAAAAAAATTGTGTCTAAAAATATAGCAGTAATTTTCTTTCGAAAAGAAAACTTTCGAAATTATAATTAATATTGCTTGGTCATCTCTCGGCTCGCTAATGTGCTTCAATAATCAAACACAGCTATAATTCCCAAGAGTTCCATGCCATAATTATCACGTTCGAAAATCCAATTATTGTATAATATGAGAATCAATTCTATTTAGTATTTCACGAAACCGAAATATGGATGTATATAAATTCCATAATTGATATACAAGGAAATTCATTTATTTAATAACGAGAAAGCTACGTATTTAGTGTATCACGAATGAAAACAATAATTGAAACAATTTTTAATTAGTTATATAATATTTTCGGGATTATTTTTATTAAAATTGTATAATTGATATAACTGCGGAATCGAATGATGCGAGAGAAGTGAAAATCAATGTATTCAATGATCGGCTGATGATTGAGAAGTGAGAGGCGATTGAGATTGTTATTTACATATGTCGAGAATATAGTGCGTGAAATTAGCGTAAATATTCGCGTGTATATTTTAATTTTTTGTACAATCAATTGACAATATAAATTGATGAAATTTGATTATCAACAGTATACAACAACTCTGAAAATTCTTCGACATTTTGCTTTTATTGAAATTCCTTAATAACATATCATTTAATATCATCGAAATTCAAATTGCTGTAAATTTTCGCATTAGCATTGCTGAAATTAAAATTCGTATTAATCTAACATTAACTGGTGTCGTTCAAATTGTAATTGCTATAAAATTAACATAAGCTATGTGGTCTGGCTAGAACTTACTATTGTTATAATTTATATTATTTACCATTATAAATTGATAAAATATGATTATCAACAATGTTGAACAATATAAAATTCTTATGATATTTCAATTTTTATTTTAAATTTCGTTCGAAGAATCGCTGTTCCTGTCAACAACCAAACTTCGTCTGAGGAATAATTACCCTTCCACAAAATTCAACTATTCCGATCCCTTCATTATAAAGTTTTTAATATTCGTATAGCCTCGGGCTATTTATAAATTCCTCGGAGAAAAAATTTTACAGATTCTCCGACGTAATTAACCCCTTGAAATACGATTTCTTTCATTGTCATGTTGATTAGCATACTCTGTCGTTAATAAATTCTACACGAGACAGAAAATTTATATTTGTTACATTATATGACTGCATTGTTTTAAATGACAACATATTCAATTTTTATTGTAACATATTTTTGAACATTTAGTACATATCGAATATATATCATTCGAGCAAGGAGGGGATAGTTTTACCCTTAAAAATATAAACGAAGGAAAGAAATTCAATTTTTTAATATCTTTAAATTTTTATCTTAAATTTTTTTAATATCTGGTGCAATTTTAAAAATATGGAAGTTCTATCTCAAAGAAAATAAAAAGGGGTGCAAAATCTAATTTTCGCTGGAAGTAATTTCTTAATATCCAATAAAATTGTAGAAATAATTATGCAGAGAGGGAAACAACTACAAGATACCACATTCATTCAGGGGGTAGTTTCGTACTACGAAAAATAAAAAGGGATGAAACATTTAATTTTCACTGCAAATATTTTATTAATATACGGTAAAATTTTAGAAATAAACATGGAGATAGGTAATATCTAGACATCGTTATTAAGGCGGTAGTTTCACCCTGAAGAAAGTAAGGAAGGCATGAAAAATTTAATTTATGTTATAAACAGCTTTTTAATGTCATGAGAATTTTGATAACATATACAAAAATAGGGTAACATCTACATATCGCAATTAAAAAGGGGCTGTTCCGCTCTAAAAAAAAATAGGTAAAGGGGATAAAAAGTTCAAATTTTATTATACGCATTATTTTAATACCTGATAAATTTGCAAAATATACAAGAAAATGGGATAACATCAGGATGTCGTTGTTAAAGGGGCAGTTTCACCGTGCAGAAAATAAAAAGGGGATGAAAATTTTTTGTTCAGGAGCAATTAAAATTATGAAATAAAATTGTCCGACATTCATAATTTCGACATAAAAATCATCGAAAAATCGTAAATTATCCGTCGCGACGCGTGCTCACGAGCCAGAATCAGCGTAATCGTTTAACTCCTGCGAAATTTGCCCTAATCGCGATCATCTGAAGCTGTAGTGACTCCGTGTCATTGTTACAAGTGCGCCAACGATATTTCACCAAATTCTGATTCGCTGGATCAACCGAAACTTGCTGGACCAATTGAATTTCGGCGGCCGGGGGTGGCCAGCCGCCTTCGTAAAGGTCGCGCGAACATGATAATCACATTTCCGACTCAGCGCGAATATTTTTGGCTCTACGCACGGCCGACACTACACCATAAATCGCACGAAACGAAAAATGGTTCGATGGAACTCGAGCGATAAGCGAAAATGAAACTTTGTTGGTCATTTTTCAAATTCGCGTGCTTCTGATAAGTTCGAAACGTTTCTCCGGCGTATGAAATCACCGTGAATCTGTGGAACGAAGTATTCCCTTTCCAACGAATCCAAGAACGTTGATCTGCGATACTTTGTTGCAAATTTATAGCAGTTTTGAAAAAAAGTATACAAGATTAATGTGATTTCTGAGGTCGTGGAATTCTAGGCGAACATTTTTCGAAATTCAGAATACCATAACTTCGTTAAAAAATATCGTAGGGTGGTGTTTTTCTACTCATTTTAGAAGTCCAATTTCCCAGTTTCGTAGCATCTTAATTCTCCTGTTTTATAAATTTTATTTCGTTAATACCCTGCACTGTAAATGCAAATGTTTCCGTCTTCTCGATTTCTCATATTCGCATACGTCTGAGTGGTTCAAAAAATTGTTTAGTTCACAATTATTTTAACGAACGAAGTCTCCCCTTTCGAATGAGCCCGAAAATATTGATCTATGATTTTTGTTTGCCATCGTATAGCACCTTTCCGAATGAAATCCTGAAATTCAAAATATCGTAACTTTGTTAACAAAAAAAACTATAAAATGGTGTCCTTAGATACATTTCAAAGGGTGAAATCTTAGCTTTCGCGCCGTTTGGATTATTCAGTATTAGTGCCTTTGTATCTTTAAGACCCCCCATTCTAAGTAGAGATGGTAATTTTTTGGTTATTTTCAAATTCACATTTCTCTCATAATTTAAACTTTTCATAGCGATTGATATGACTATGATCTGATAGAATGAAATCTCCTCTTTCCATTGGGACCAAAAACAGTGGTCTACTAGCTTTCCTTGCCATTTTCTGCCATTTTACACCATTTTATGCTACTTTATCCCATTTTATGCAATTTTAGGCAATTTTATGCTATTTTATACCATTTGATGCCATTTTCTGTGTACGGAAATTATTCAAAATTCAAGCAATGGATTTTCAAAAACATGTAATTCGCTATCCTCTCTACAATGATTGCAACTCTGTTACATAACGAATGTATTAGAGGCTGAGCAAAGCCGCTAATAGGATTCACGTCTGCATGCAATTCTGTTAAAGGGGTTTAATTGATTATTTTAGTTGCAGTCTGTTAATATCCGTTTTAACACGAGACCGCAAGCTTCTGTTAATCCATTAGATCGCGACGCGGATCGGAAATTACAGTGAGAACGCAGCAGTCAATCGGATGTGTGCACCACTTTGATTATTCCTCTATTGTAACTACATATCCGTATTTACAAACTTCCCTTTTTATTTATCATCGTATTATATTCATAAAATTCTGAACATTTCTTTATCGTTGCGTCAATATTTATTTTTAAAGAAATTGAAAACATACTGCAAAATTTGTTATCAATGAAGCAGACTGAGAATTTATTAATTGCTCAAGAATTTGTATACATTTGTCTACGACAAATGATACAAATTATTAACATTATATTTACAATGAATTATGAACAATTTTATTACAGCAACAATTGTTAACAATATATTTACAATGAATTACGAACAATTTTATCACAACAACAATTGTTAACAAGCCACAATTATTAATAGCGAGAACTTTGTATAATTATGATATTTGCATATTTTGAAAGCGTACGTTGCTAAACAGTAATTGTCGATTTTGGGTTAGCTTTCGTCATAGAGCATTTATTAGGCGATAAAGTCGTTCCAAATCCTGTTCTTTTAATAATAATCTACGAAAAGTAAGATCAATTGTTAATAATGGCAATAGAATTTTATAAATTTATGACGAAACATCATTATTCAAATGCAAAATGGTGGAATCATCGGAAGCCAAATTCGGTCATATTATAGAGTTTGTATTTGTATGTCGCGATCGACGTAGACAATTTGTATTTAACACAACCAAGCTGTGGATAATAACACAAGATAATCACAATAGCTAATAACGAAAAGAAAAGTGCTAATCGTGCGAACCGTTCGGTTTCCCTTTGGAGCGGCTTCGCGGATTGAATCCATTGAATCTAAATCGTCTAAACAAACTGCAGTCAACCGAATTGTTACTGCTAATCAAATCGGACGCACCAAAACCGCCGTCGCGCCGGTGTAAATGAAATTCAACGTGGCAGGCGAATTGGATTGGAATTATACGTTTCTAATTCCGCGTGTACGCGGGACATTACCAAGGTTCGATTAACCGCTGGCTAGTTCGAACGTGAAAACGACAAACCTCCGGACAGTGTTAATAACGGCGTCGTTTAAACCACTCTACAATAATCCATAGATCGCCGATTGGAATACAAACTGTTCCGAAATAACAATCAAGATATCGCATTCCAAAAATCGAAACATTTAGGTACCATAATCTGAAAAATTAAAAATTACAAATTCGAAAATCGAAGAATTTAGAAATCGGAATCTCAAAAATTAAAACATTTAGGAATCAGATGACTTCAAAATTCTAAATTTAAAAATCAAATGACATAAAAATCGTGAATTTAAAAATCAAAGAATTTATAAATTGCAATCTTAAAAATCAAATAACATAAAAATCGAAGAATTTATAAATTGAAATCTTAAAAATCAGGAAATTTAGAAACCAAATGATTTCAATGTTGTTAATTTAGATATCAGAAGACTTAAAAATCGTGAATTTATAAATCGGACAATTCAGAAATTGAAATCTTAAAAATCGGAAACTACAGAAACCAGATAATTTCGAAATTGTGAATTTAGAAGTATGCGCATTGAAACATCGTACCTTTCAAAACGGCTGGATCGAGAAACTGCAAGTTTCTCGGAAAGGAAGAATGTGTTTAATCCCGGCGTATAAATATTTCCAATTTGTTTCTACGGCGGCATCGTTCCGCTGATATTTCACAGAAAAAGATGTTGGTTCCGAAGGAACGGACGCGACTTATTCATCACGACCATGAATAATAATCAGAAAAGAATAACTGCTATTCCGTGCGAACTTTATGAATTCCGGAATTCTCGGCGATTTGCTTTATTTATTTTACGTCGGCGTTGCGCCGCAACAATGCAAATGTTGATGCAAATGCGCGAGTGCCTGATCTCCGTTCCTTCATGAAGTGGCTTAAACGACGAGTAACCAGGCAGAAAAGTATAAATTTCATTGTTTTATTTCTACACTTTTCATTGATAAGTCGATTGATAAATCGACGAGATTCCAATAGCAATGCATAGCGAATATATTTTGGTCAATTGGTGTTATTTTAATCATTTCGATGATAATTCTAAAGATAATAATTTGAAGGATAATAATTTCAAGGATAATAATTTCAAGGATAATAATTTCAAGGATAATAATTTCGAGATCTATATTTCCAAAGATAACAATTTCGGAGATAACACTTTATAGAATAACAATTTCAAAGATAATAATTTCTAGGATAACAATTTCAAAGATAATTATTTCTAGGATCACTTCGAAGATAATAATTTCGAAGATAATAATTTCGAAGATGATCACAATGTCGAAGATAACAATTTCGCAGATGATAAGTTCAAAATTAATAATTCCAAAGATAATTTCGAGGATAATAATTGACAACTTCGGTCAAAATAATATTATCGTAATCGTGCTAAACACACGTAAATACTAAATAAAATATAATTTTCTTGATATCGCGATATCTTCTTTAAGAATCGTACAAGTTCTTTATTTTCTTAACTACTACAGTGAAGTCATGATGCTCATCCCCGATTCTCTCGCGGAACGGTACGTTATCCCAGCCAAAGTTCCTGTAATTGATCCTTTTAAAGACCTTAAAGCGGCACCTCCTCGCGATGATCTGCGCGTAATTGCAAGTCATGACGGTAGTCACTAACTTCGGTACGCCCAGGTAATGACGGATTATACTATCACCTCCAGTATCGGCTAATGGTACTTTCACATCTTCTCCACTACCCAGCGCATTGGCAACATCCACGGACAAGCACACTAAGCTCTCGCCAATATTTTGCTGCTGCATCTCCGGCAGCGTAGCCAGGAACATACACTCCATAATACAATCAACATCATAATATTCGAATAAACTTATCTGGTCGTTTATAGCAATCATCAAATCTAGGTAGGCATTGGCCGTGTGATGTTCACAATCTTCTCTGAAGCTCTCAAGCCAAGTCATTTCAGGAGGATGCCTGATGATCGGGGGAAGTCGATCGTACGGTGGTTGCCCCCACAACCACCGCGGGTCAATTTCATCTCTTTTTATTTTCTTAATTTTATTGAGAACGACACCAATAACTTTCTGAGTCTTGACTTCGATTGCGACAAGGCTGACACCGTCTCTAGTAACTGCCAAACACACCTCCTCGAGCGCTTTGACGCTACAAGGATCCGATAACAGATTTATGCCTTTGCAGATGCTCTCGTTGGGGAAAAAGCTTTTCCTTATTACTTCTAATGCTCCCTCCAAAGTATTCTCCGTCAGAGACTCGAACTCGATTTCTCCACCATTTATGGAGCCCCACTGAATGCAGGATTCAGTTGTAGTTCTGGAACTGAACGAAAAGAAACAATTAATTAGTATGCACGTATCTTGCAGCTTCTGATGGCGTGTGGTATAGTAATATTAAACGGTATATTAAACGACGGAAGCTTTAATCGAATCAAGTTTGCAGAAACGTTTGGAGATACAGTAATGTCTCCCTAACTGACGCTCGGATTACGCACAGAAATGGACAATCTGGGAAGAGGAGACACGATTACTCGAGCCTCGCGGCTCGTTTTTATAGTTATCGGTGAATCGACAACTTTGTAGACGACTCGTTTTTATAAGCGAATAAATTGGAAATATTTATACGCCAGGATTAAACACATTTTTCCGTTCCGAGAAACTTGCAATTTCTCGATCCAACCGTTTCGAATGGCACGATGTTTCAATGCGCATACTTCTAAATTTATAATTTCGAAATTATCTGGTTTCAGTACTTTCTGATTTTTAAGATTCCAATTTCTGAATCGTCCGATTTTCAAATTGACGGTTTTTAAATTCTCTGATTTATAAATTTACAATTTCGAAGTTAGCTGATTTCTATATGATCTAATTTTTAAGATTTCAATCTCTAAATTCTTTGATTTACAAATTCACGATTTTTAAGTTCTCCGATTTCTAAATGTACATTTTTTAAATTATCAAGTATTTAAATGTTCTAATTTTCAAGATTTCAATTTACAAAAATTTGAATAATCGTATCTCCTCTTCCCGACTTGTCCATCTTCGTGCACTATCCGAGCATCAATTAGGGAGAATTCTCCGTATCCGGCCAAAATAGAGGTTGACTCATATCTCGATGAAAAATATATTTTATTTATAAATATTTAAATTCGTAAAAATAAATTGTCTTTCTTATACCCGACACACGGAAAACATTAGTCAAAACAAGTGACTGAAGAATGTTCGCGGAAGAATATAGCAAAAATGTACGTACCATTCCATTTTAGTTCACTAAGAAATTCTCACTATACTTCACTGGGAAAATTAACTGAGAAAATTCGCCGAGGTCTTCGCACTGATCACTGCTGTTTGCTGATTGCTGGTTGTTGCTGCACTGATCTCAGAATAAGTGTTTCCGTTGACATCGGCAGGCTATTTATACTGTCTTTGCTAAAGGACAGAACGTCCTAATCAGCAAGGACGAACAATGACAAAAGGATACTACCGGAAAAGATGCGCCAGGTATAAAAACGTCTCCCGTGGAAAACCATTAGCCACCGCTGCCGGCTATCAGGTAAGCACATGTACCTGCGATGACCGGTCGTGTCATACGGATTTTGCAAGGATTGGCTCGTTCGGTTAAATTAAAAAAATAGAGAGAAGCGGCGGATTAGGCCGAGCCAGTGCAAATGAGTCAATTGAAGGAACCATTGTAAACAGGCTCGCACCGAGCCTTGATGAAAATTATGATTTGCAAGGGAAAGCAGAACCTACCGGGAGTAAACAGGGTCTGGTTATTTACGGTAAATAAATAATAACAATATCTTATTTTAAGTTTAACAATATATAAATATATTTGACGTTCAAAATAAGAAACGAGACTCCTATTTTATTTATTGTTATTATTAATAAACAAAATTATATGGATTAATAGAAAATATATTTCAAATGATATTTAAAATTTCATAACTGAAATTAAATGATTATTACAATTGACTAATTATGAAAATGATGTAAGTCCATTTAAAGCCAGCAAACATGTATTATTTTGATTAAATTACATATTGATAAATTAGTAGTATTTTATTTTTTTTGTACATAATATAACAGCTGTCTGTTGAAACGAACGACGTGATATTATTTCATGTAGTAAAATGATATAAATGCAATGCATATGCGACAAATGAACGCAAGTTGCTAGCTGAAATCTACACATGCATTCGACTGTGCACTAGCAAAAGTCCCGAAAAGCTGTTATTGAAATTAATTTCTCAATGCCATAAATAAAGCTTTTATTTTCAAATAAAACTTTTTTTAATAATCGCTCTATTTGTCATAGCGTGTCATAGCGTATTGGGGATCTCAATTTTGTATCGCGCCTCGGGCACCAGTACGCATTAATCCGCCAATGCTTCGGAGGACTGTTCATTTCGCCCTTGCTGAAGAACAGAGAACCTCGTATTCGTCAAGGACGAACAATGCCGGCGAAAAAGATGCCGGGCATGAAAATGCCTCGCGAATACAACCCTTGGTCGCCGAGGCCGGCCATCAGCTATATGTATACAGTGACTCCCACTGATATTCGAACACTTTTCAAGGTGCTATTTTAACTTTTTTAAAATTAGAGTAGACGATTTGAATTTTTTTTAGATCATAGAGGGACCTGTATAATAGATAATGTTACAATTTTGCTATTACATACTTGGAATGACAAAACGAAGTAAAAAACTCTCGTTGTTTAACTTTCTTATCTGAGGAAGCTACTTTTGATCACTTTTGGGCTAATTTTGCCGATTTTTCGAACTTCGAGGTATTTAACTAATTAATGTTCAATAAAATATATATAAATGATTTAAATATACAGGGTGTTCCACAAATTATTCTAACAGCCGAAAATGAGGGGTAGCTGAGGTTATTTGAAGTAACTTTTTCCTTTGCGAAAATGCAATCTGCGTCTTTGTTTACGAGTTATTAACGGAAATCACTGACCAATGGGAGGTGACGGCGCGAAGTTCGAGAGCCCGCAGAAAGAGGCTTTGACAGATGGCCGGGACGGACTCGAGCCGCGTTCGAAGTATTGAACAAATCACGAAGCGAGAACTTTCCGGATTTTTTTTACAGTGATATGTTTAAGAAAAACGCTGTTCACCTTTACTTTAGAACGTCTGAAGAATAATTACTAATTTTTCGGACCCGAAATAGTAAGTAATTTAACCGTGACGGCCGTTTTAATTTTCTAGTGTGCATGACACCTTGTGTGTAACGTATGAAATTTTTAAACATGTGGTGTACAGTGAAGATTAACAAAGTACGTAAATGTGGTCAATGCACTATCCCCCACACATTTCCGTGCATAAAGTGGATTTTACAACTAAATGGGTGAGTATCTTATTGATAATATTCTTCATATTTCTCTAACAAACATATCCATCACGTCCTTTAACACGATTATTATTTATTAAATTAGCTTTGAGAATCATTCGAGCCATTGCTGCATCAAATAACCGTACTAAAAACCATACAACATAAAAACAACGTTAAATACATAAATAACAATCGACGAATAAAACCTGGGAAATAGAAAAGAACGGACTAAAAATTCTACGAAAACGTTAAAATTTTCCAAAAGAAAGATACGTGGCGATCATATTTCACGGCATATTCTGGCCGCATGACGTACCGCCAAATTTCCAGAAGAATTCATGTTCGTCCCGATGCGCGCATCAACCAAAAAACTAATCTCGTTTCGAATGGAATCGAGCGAATTGTTTCACGTCGGGGAGAATGATTCTCGGCTGGCAGGGCGCGATGAATTTAAAGTTGATTTGTCTATTGTCTATACTGTCCCATTATTTCACGGTAGCCATATTGGTTTCATGGGGGTCCACGGGGGTCCACGGGAGCTAGCGGGAAATCGAAAAATCGGTGACGATCGGCCGGCCGCGGCCGGTTCGGTATCGGTGTTTCTATTACGCTCCTGTCCCGGTGCCGTTCGCGGAATCACGTTATTTTAATAGCGACAGTGGAACAAAAGACTGTATCGAACGGTCCTCTCGATTTGTACACGCGTGCGTGCTGCGCATCGTGGGAAATCTGGTCGTTAAGCGGATAGGTTCGCGTCGATGACGGAAATATAGTCGCGATCCGCGTCGTAACCTACCGTTATCTCGATGGACCCTTAAATTATTCGGTTGATTGCTGTTGCCGCACCGCGGACGCGCTGGAACCCCGTTCGAATTTCCCGCCAATCGGCCGTGATCGCCGCGATGGGCGCGCAGAGCTCCAAAAGGTGAGCGAAACCACCCGCTCGAGGACACTTATTAGGCCGCGGTCACGCTTCCGGCCGTGATGATAACCGACGATGAATTTTATCTCGTAAATTCCGATCTCATTTACACATCGCGAGACGATCTTTTCTCGATCTCTTTGTCGGTTCTTCGAAGATTTCAGTTTGAAACTCGAATTGCTGGGAGATGAGTTTCTTTTTCAGCAGACAAATTATCGCGTTTGAGAATTTTTCCCGGTGTAACTTGTGACGCTAGAGGCACGAATTTTTCGTAGAACGATTCTGTAGACTCTCGCGATCGTAACCGTATATTTTTTTACTATATCATGGAGCAATAAACATTTTTAAATGACGCTCGAAGAATGCCAGACACCGCTGACGTACGATTGATTTTAAAACCTAACCCTTTCCACTCGAATGGCGACTCCGAGGCGCCAACAAAATTTACCGTACCGCTACCAATATTTTAGGGCATCGTTGGTTACAATTAAAATTTTTCGTTGAAGATGGTCTCAATTTTTATTTCATTTTCAATTCATTAATAATTGATGATTATTTCATTGAAAATTCAATAGAAATCTTTAGAATACAAATTTCTTTTTACATATAAATAAATATTAATTTGAAATGATTATGTCTAAAAATATAGCAGCAATTTTCTTCCAAAAAGAATGCTTTCGTGGCCTTGAGGCTCGCTTTTATAGTTGGTGACGATCGTTAACTATAAAAACGAGCCGCAAAGCTCGAATAATTGTATCTCTTCTTCCCAAATTGTCTATTTTTGTTTCTAAGCTGAGCATCAATTAGGGAGAATTTACTGTACCTATTACGGAACGCTTTTCAGAGGGTATAATATTATCATCGATTTTACGACGATTAAAAATGTTATTGTTGAATATTTATACTACTGTTCGATGAATTGATGTTTGTAGATAAGATTATACATTTTGGAATATTTATTTAATACTAGATTTCTAGACAAAAAACAGCTGTTTTAAATGAGTTTATAAAAGTAACAATAAGACGTTTATTCTGATTCTCAACAAGTGTTGTTGTAACATTTGCCGTAATTGTAAATTAAAAAATTGGTGACACGCCATTTTAACGGGTTCCGTAAATCTAATGTTAATATGAATAAAAAATAGTCGGAATAATGCGGTATAAAAAGTTTCAGAAATAAGTGTTTTATTCCAAAAAATTAAGGTCACCTTCATTGTCTTAAATTGCATCTTATATTTTTTACTTCATATCATTGTAGCTTGTGCCTAGACGAATCCAACGATATGTTACACCATATCCTACGGACAACCTTGACGCACAAAAAATGCGATCAACGAAGTGATATGTTGTCATTGAAAACTGTGTTACGTCAAGGTCATCCGAAGGTCGTGGTATAACAGGTCATCGAATTCGTCTTGTGCAACTTAAAAAAAAATGAAAGTGACCTTGATTTCTTCACGTAAATTATTTCTTTCTGAAGCTTTTTATATCGCAATCCGTAGCCGGCTAAAAACCGAGTAACATTTGTTCGAAACGTTTATTTGTTAGACCGCCGGAGATGCTGGAAAAAATCGTGGCAACGGTTACGTGGAACACCCTGTACACGCTGAAAATTTCATTGAAATCGGTCGATTGAAATTGGTTATAAAACGGTTCCGAGTGGGAAGACAGCCTAAGTCCTCCCCCAGCATCGCCGCGAATCCCGTGGACGACGCGTCATAAAATAATTAACGGGCGCGCCCGGTTCGGATGGCTCGTCAACTTGCAAAAAGTCCTCTATTAGTGCCCGGTACGCGGCTGAATTTTTCAAAGCAGCGCGCCGCTCGGAAACGGTTCCTCACAGGAGAATCCATCCGATAAAGCCGCGCCGGTGTGCATAAGCGATCAATGATTCAGCGACGCTTTAACCCTGATAGATTTTTCATACGGCCCCCGTAAAAAGCTAAGCTGACCGATCATCAGGAGATTAGAACCTCGAGAATCCTCTTCCTATAACCCCCGGGATTCTTCTCGTCTCTTATGGAGAGGGGCGGGGAGGAACGGCTGCCGAGTCAAACGGGGGGTTGAACGTAGCCAGATACTAATTCTAGGTGGAAAAACCGATATCGCGCTCGCGCGTGGATGGGCCATCGATCGCAAATGGCCGGCCGCCATTCGAAACTCTTTAACAATCGTTCCCGGGAGAGGATCGCGGATGATAGATCGCCGGGTGCTCGGTCTTTGCCGGCTGACAGCGGTCCTACGGTGCTATCTGCTCGATTCCGAAGAGCCTCTCCGTCGCTTTCCGAGGCCAGACAGCCGTGACGCATTATGAGCCAGACTGGTGGCACCGCGGTTTTATGGATTGAGATCGAACGTCTCGATCTAGGGACCGCGCTCTTATTGAGAGATTGTGTCGCGTGGGCGTTACGTCCTTAGACCGTATATACATGTATAGTAGTGTCTCTCTTCCTGGCGCGACTTAAGTATGCCACTTCTGACACCGAGGTATTGCGCGACCCTGTAATTTATCGATTTTCTCGCTATGCGAGTCGGTGAACACGTGTGCTGCGGCACGCGCCCCGGCTCCTTTGACTCGAATTCCCGGAAGACAACTCATAATACAATGACATAGATTTTTTTTAATTTTAACATTTTAATACTGATTTTTTTTTAACATATTGCTGATGGATTTCTGATTCAAATGAGACCAAACGTGATATAGTTTGGACAGATATTTGTGTTGCCAATAGAATCAAAGACGATAGACGTTGTGCGTAATGCGCTGCCAAGATGCACGTGGTGTGCGATGGTGAAAAGTTTAGGCAATGATGTTTATTTGATTCTCCCAAAAAATTCAAATTTGTAGCCTTAAATGCTATTTTCCGATGGTTTGGTACAATCGATCAGATGCAAATTAGTGCGCTGCTGTCACAGTTTTCGCAGGTACGAAGGGTGGTCAGAGAGTTCGCGATCGCTGGTACCACCCTGGCTATGGCAATCGGGATGCGTCGCATAGTCACCGGGTACACCTTAAATACTAAAACTTTCACCTTTTCACAATAAAATAATTTCGTTCTTTCGGATCTTCTTCCTGGATACGGAAAGAAACCGAAACAGATTTCCAGCCTTGCAATGAGACTGAACAACATTTATTTACTTGATACTTAATCTGTAATTCATTTTATTTTAGCAAATTACGTAATAAATAAAATACGTCGTTATAACAAGGTGGTGTTTTTCCTCTATTTTCTCATAACAAATAATGTAAAAAAAAACATTAATTTGTAAATAATTCATATTCAAATTGGCTGCAAATTTTTACCATTGTATATGAATACGTATGATGTTTACTGTAAGATGTCAATAACTTAAGGGCCGCATGTAATTTATTGTGGTTGTTTGGTTCATTTTGCAGTTCTGTATTTTCGTTTTCGTTCCTTCTTTCTTCCTCCTCACAGTCTAATAAAAATTGTGTGGCATGTATCAGGGTGCATTGCTCTCCTGTAATTGCACTCATTATCTCTGGCCAATCAGGTTCAAACTCTCCCATGTGTGATTGAATTGGAGGACCAGCAGGATTACTATTATGTAGCAGTTTATTCCATGCATTTTTTATGTTCTTTGTTGTAACTTTGAACCACGAATCCGATAAAATGTCAATACAGGTTTTTAATGTGTAATCGTCATAAAATTCATTTATTCCTTGATCATATGTTAAAACAATTTGCAAAAGCTTGTGCCGGAAAATTGTTTTTGTTTTTCCTATGATCCCTTGATCCATTGGTTCCAGAACAAATGCTGTATTAGGTGGTAAATATATAATTTTAAAATGTTCCTCTTCTTGTAGCGAAATTTTGTAGGCTTCGCAATCATTTAACATCATTTTACTTTCTCCGATATTTGTTTTCCTCCTGATATTGTTTTACTGATGGTTCGAAATGGTTTTCAAATCAATCTGAAAATAACGTTCTACTCATCCGTGCATTTGACTGCGATTTAAAAATTACAGGTAATGAAAGTACATGTTTCAAAGCTCTTAGGTTTTTATATTTATAAATTACAATAGGCATAATCCTATGTGTGCCTAACGCATTTGCACATAAGCCAATTGTAATTCTATCCTTCTTCGCCCCATGTCCACTAAGACTTTTTGTTCAATGACACAATGACACAAGAAACGAAGAATAGAAATTGATTGACCAGTGACGCGATGAAAGGGGATGTAAAAGTGACGTAGCACGCAGTGCCGCAGGTAGCAAGAAACCCTGGACGGGCGACCGAAGCGGTGCGTGCTAATGACCCTATTATAAAAAATGCTGCCGATGAGGCGTGCATTACTCGAAAATGCAGAAATGACTTTATTGCCGGAAAGAAGACGGCTCGAAAAAACCATCAACTTAGAAACTGCAATTGTTCCGCGTTAAAAGTATTATAGAAGCTATCTATTAATTAATAAAGCATACGCGGCTCGACCGCTCGACCCAACACCGTCGGGGCATAAGCATACAATAGATTCCGAAAATTACCAATAGTAAAATTAACAATAGTATCTAATTATCCGAAAAGCCGTTATTTCCTGCCTGTAAGGTAATGAAAGTACATGTTTCAAAGCTCTTAGGTTTTTATATTTATAAATTACAATAGGCATAATCTTATGTGTGCTTAACGCATTTGCACATAATCCAATTGTAATTCTATCTTTTTTCGCCCCATGCCCACTAAGACTTGTTGTTCCGCGTTAAAAGTATATAGAAGCTATCTAAAGTAATAAAGCATACGTGGCTCGACCGCTCGATCCAACACCGTCCCTACCATACAATAGATTCCGAAAATTACCAAACGACTCTATCTGTACTGCAAGCGTCTTTCCACAAACAAATAAGCGACCGTAATAATAGTATCTAATTATACCGAAAAGCCGTTATTTCCTGCCTGTAATATTTCCTTCAACGCTGCCTACATCTGGTCGCCAAAATTCTCTCACCGTCACGTATTCCCCTTACCTTCTGCACAACACCAATTACCCAATTACCCACTTTTTCCCCAGTCTTATTACCTGCGCCACGGTTAACGGTTTGACTACAAAATGTGTAAAATCGTTTAAAATTGAAGACTGATTTAAAATTGTCTAAAATCGCAGACTGACTTAAAATTGTTTATGATCAAAGGCTAATTTAAAATTCCTTAAAATGGAAAACTGATTTAATATTGTTTGTGATCAAAGGCTAATTTAAAATTGTTTAAAATGGAAGACTGATCTAAAATTGTTTAAAATCTATTGAATAAATTAGTTTGTTTGCTAACATAATCTTCTTACTACATATTACGTACTATCATTTATTTTATTAAAATTTTTGCTCGATACGATCCACGAATTCTCATAAATTAATTCTCAAGAACCTCATAAATGAAGAAATAATTCTGTAACATTTCATAAATGTATTCCGGTTTTATCAGCGGATAAAAATGGCTCGCGACTAGCTCGTCGATCTGCGCGGATTTAATTACAAAATCAACGCGCTGCGAAAGGTTATCGGTGCAATTAGGATCATTAAGATCGGCGATCACACGCCCGGCAACACAGTAAAGTAAGAATTATAATTGCCTGCCGAACAATAATTATCTCGGGACTAACAAGTCGGCCGACGCGGCTGAGCTTGCGTTTAATTATCGCTAGCATGAATCAGTTAAAGCGAACGTGACACGAACACGCTCTTGATTGTTTTTTCTTAGCCCGAACGCTTTGATTTCTTTCCGTTGTTTTATGCGTTTCATTTTTTCTTTTCAATAAACTACCTGACGGAATTCGGAATGGAAACGAGTCGGTCGGTCCTATCGCGTTTTTAAAAATGGCGGAGGATAATGGAGATCCGCGCCGCGCACCGCGTCCACAATGAAATATTATTTTTAATTAACCCGGCTGAATATTATTTTGCGTTATTTATGGCCACGGATCTACCCGGTTCTCAGCTTCCGCCGGGTTCCTCATTTGATCGCGGACACGCGGACTTTAATGAAATTTATTGTATTAGTTTCATTGGAATTTTATAATTATGTGCTCCCCGATGAAATTTATTGTGATCGGTTGAATGAAATTATTGACTGTTCTGAAGTACTACATTCGATTTTACTGGATTTCTTGTTATTTTATAAAATTCTAACAAATATCACTTGTATTTATGTCCAAATAGACTAATTAATAAAACTCAAAGAAATCGTCAAATGTATTTAGGTTTATTGTTGTACGATTTATTTGGTTAAAATCAGTGAGAAATTAAATATTTCGTTATTTTAGTTAGTTTATTTTATTTTACCCTGTATAATAAAATATTTTCGTATTTTTGCTGATATCAAAAATATGTGCCAACTTTCTTTAGTTCAGAGCTAAGAATATTACGATTGATGTTCTTCTTTTCTTTCGAGATCATTTTCTTCCAAGTATTGAAGATCATCGCTATTTTGTGCATATTTACACATATTTTTTCAAAGGTCATTGTAATGTTTGGCTATCAAAAATCAAAAAATTTTGTAATTTTGTGAAATTCAGTTTCTGATATGTTTCTTGGCAGACAGGACGCAGACGACGATATAATATCGAAGAAATCGCTGCAGTCGGTCAGGGAGACTATAATCTCCCTCAAGGAGCGTACGTAACGATTTTTACGATTTTACCACAAATTTAGAAATCATTATAATCTAAAATTTGTTTTAGATTATAAAAATTCATTTTAAAACGAAACGTCAAACTGTCGACTACAACTTCTTTTAGCTTCTTAATTGAAAATTTTTCATTTTTCTTTAACCGTGAATGCCACACGCATGATATTTGCGTAGAATAATTCTACAGATTCTCCTGATTACGACGATACACTGTTTTACAATATTACGAACATTTAAACATGTTTAAATAATTCTTAAAGAGAGGGAGGCATTTTCCACAGTCCTTTTGTAATTTATTTTCAAAATTAAGTATCCGAAGGAAGATCCGACTAGAAAATATAAATGGCGTTTTCTAGGGTTTAAGCTAGATTTGGTAAATTCTAAAGTAACCGGAAGTTAGGTCTCCATCTTAAACCACAATTAGAAAACTATTCAAACTCCAATTTTTTAAAATACAAGTTTAGATTTCGCTATCCAATGTTAATGTAATAGCAAAAAAGTTGTGGGTCAGAACAGACAGATTATTATTTTATGCTAAGTCCGCCATTTTTATTTCCTACCTTCTCTACTTTCAATTTTCCTCCCTAATTGGCAATTGTTATTTCGTTTCATATCTTGAGTCATATTCTCTGTTCACCTTTGGTGCTCTCATTTATATTTTTTAGTTGACAATTCTCAGAATCAGTTCTCTACTTTGTGCAAATACTAACGAAAGTTTTTATTTCTATTTTCCATTCGGCATTTTTTCATTTCAGTTCGTGTTACTGTAATTTATCAGTTTCCATTTTTATATTTTATTTGGCAATATTTAATTTCCGTTTCTACACACACACGCACCAGTACTTCCATTTTTATTTTTTAATTGGCAATTTTTACTTTTATTTCTAATTTGGTATTTTAATTTGTAGTATCTATTTGGCAATTTTTCATGTTAGATTCCACTAGATGTTTTAATGTCTGTATTCTATTTGACAATTTTTAATTTCAGTTTCCAAATCAGTACTTTCATTTTTATATTTTCTAATTGACAATTTTTACTTTCATTTTCTATAATATTTGGCATTTCAATTTCTGCTATCTGTTTGGCAATTTTTTATGTAAGCATCCACTCGGAGTTTTAATTTCTATAATCTATTTGGCAATTTTTAATTTCAGTTTTTACTCAGAACTTTCATTTCTATTTTCTGGTAGACAGTTTTGTATATTATGTTGTATTTGTTATTCCAATTTTTATTTTTTCATTTGGTAATTTTTCAATTTGGTATTTACTATTAGTTTCGATTTTTATACTCTGTTCAGCAATTTTTCATTTCAACTTCTATTACTTTCATTTTTATTTTCTAATTAGTCACTTTTTATTTTGTTCTTATTTTATTTACTGTTTCATACTTTTATTTTTACTTTCAAATTGACAATCTTTTGTTTTAATTATCATTTGATATTTTTCATTTCTATTTTCTAGGTAGCAATTTATATTTTTGTTTACCACTTGCTACGTTCATTTTTATTTTTTAATAGGCAATATTTATGTCTAGTTTCCATTTGGTATTTTCATTTTCTAATATTATTAATTTTAATGGCACGAATAAGTTATTTTTCATAATATTATGCTAATTACGGTATTTTTTGTCCTATTTGTTACTTTCAATTTCATTTTCTAATTAGCAATTTTTAGTATTTGTTTCTATTTCTTTATTTCTATATTCCAATATTGCTAATACTAACAATATTATTCTTAATAATTTCACATATATTTCTCAGAAGAATGTAGTTCATTATTCACAAGAATATTATTATTATTGTCGCACCTAAAACAGACCATTCTATTAACCTTCCTAGCTGCCATGTAAGAAATATTTCTGGAACATTAAATTTTATCCAATATACGCTTCATGCTAATGAAAAACAATATAACTAAAGATGCTTTAATGGTCATACTATTATGGTAAAAAAATAGAATGAAGGAGATAAGTTTAAGGTTTCTTTTATATGGAGCACCCTGTATGTACACGCGTACACATTATTTCACTTGCACTGGTTGCAAATACATGTTTAAGGAAAAATATTAATTTTATTGCATTTGTTAAATCGTATATGTACATATATTTTTGAGAAAAATGTTTCGAGAATTCTTATCGATAATATTATTATAAAGTATAATAAAATACAGTCAATACACACACAGTCAATATGCATAATTTAAATAATATATGCACCCCTCCCCTAATTTTCTTCTGCAACATTTCACTTTGTCGAAATGAATTTTTCACCTTTTGATAGAAATTCGATTCGATAGAAAATGGCCTGCGTTTATTATCAAAGCGTATAATATAAAAAAGTATAAAATATGAAATGTATAATATAAAAACGCATAAAATATAAAATATATAATATAAAAAAGTATAAAATATAAAATATATAATATGAAAAAGTATAAAATATAAAATATATAATATAAAAAAGTATAAAATATAAAATATATAATATAAATATATAAAGACATATACAAATCTTCGTTTTTATATTTTGTTTAACAAGATTTGAATCGAATGAATTCGCAACGACTAAAGAAATTCATTGCTGCAAGTCTGCACATTTAACTGAATGGCGAATCAAAGTTGACGGGAACGCGGAACAACGCGAGGTTGCCGGAAAAGTGTTAACGTGTTTTTAATTCGGTCGTTCGCGAGGATAACAACGCATTCTTTTCGATTGCACGCGCACGCTGATGAAATGAACAAGTAAACGACGAACGCTGAGTTAAGCAATAATTCCGCCATGTTGCTCAATCGTTGATTCGAAACGGTGCCCGATAATTAAAAGGGGTCACGCTGTGTCAGACAGTTTGTAAAATTTCATTTTCGTACTTCGACGTGTTCTTTGATGCGCACCGCTTTTGGAAAAAATCCTTGCAAGCTCCATGCTAACGAAGAGTAATTAAAATAGGGTCCGACGCTGCATTGGTACTTTTGAATCAAATTCACGCACCCGAGATCGATTTTGCGACATTTTTCAAACGCCATTCTCAATGTTGCTTCAGAAAGTATTATAGTAATTTCAGTTAATTTCCGTATTCCTTAATTTGTTTGTTTCTTCGTTGCTTCATTTATCACGTCGTTTCTCCAGTTTTTCATTTCTTAATAGGTTAATTTTTGTTTTCGTCAGTTTGTGAATCATTTAATTTTTTTTGCCATTATTTCTTAATTTATTTAATTCATCATTTCATCAATTTCTGAATTGTTTTGTATCCTCATTCCAGACTTTGTTTATTCAATGCTTGTAATTTGTTAATTTATGTGTTTCTTCAATTGTTCATTCTGGTTTCCACCAATTTCTTGTTTCTCTTCATTTATTTATTTATTTTGCCATCTCTTATTTCGTTTATTCTGTCATGTCCTATCTCCCTTATTTCACATATCTTTGACTTCCTAATTTATTTATTTCATCATTCCTGATTTTGTTTATTCAACTTCTTAATTTACTAATTTGTCAATTTACTTATTTCTGGCACTCCATATTCATCACGAAAGCATCCAGTCCTCGAACTGGACAGGATTGGGAATTTGGTTTTTTAATTTGTTGATAGCACTGGTCGAGGAAAGTAAACGAACAGCAGTCGTTCACAGAAACTTTCGCACATTTGTACCGTTATTTGTTAACGTAAGTCATCAATTTCCGTCGCAGCTAATTAATCGTTTTACGCTGCCTGTCCCTATCTGCAATATAAATATCGACTTCCATAAATAAAGTAGCATTTCCTCGTTTTTGTCATTTATAAACTCGAATCAATGAACGCTGAGACCCAGTAATTTCCAATTCGACGCATGGTGTACCTTCCTTTCGATTGTTTTTTTGCAAATTCTCCTACATTATATCTGCTCAGAAAAAATTGCACCCTTTAAATCGAACAAAAACCAAGTTTTTCAGATTTTACATTTCATTTCTGCCTACAAAACAATTTTATTTGAAAAATCGCTTTAAGCAATAATATTTCAGCATTTCTTATTTTCATGTAGAAAGTTCTCCACTTTAACCATTGTTTAAATAATCCTACAGCAACAACAAAGTTAAAAAATAATTCCATATTGAAACACTACTAATTAAATCTCCAAAAAATAACTAGACATTGGCACCATAACCTAACTGTCCGCCATGTTGCACAAACGGTCCCAATTGAGTCAGCAGTCGTCAGAAAACTGAATATCGAATAGTTCCAAAGTCAAATTTCCCTTATTGACTTACAAAATCATCAAGAACGGACAAGTGTCACACACCTAACCTCCAAAGCGTTCTTTAACAGCTTTTCAAACAATTCTATAGCAATAACAATTTCAAAGAACAATGTTACATCGAAACAATTGCATAAATACAATTTTCTACAGGCATTTACAAAAACGTTCTAAACAGAACAATCAAAAACTAACGCTACTAGTTAAATCACCAAAAAATAACTAGACATTGGCACCATAACCCAACCATCCGCCATGTTGCACTAACGGTCGCAATTGTATATCGAGTCGTTCCAAAGTCAAAGTTCCCCTTATTAGCTCGGAACATCATCACCATCGACAACGGATAAGTTCCACTAACCTAACCTCAATAGCGTTTAGCACGATCAACTAGGAAAGTAGCGCACGCAGCGCAGGTCAATGGTTACCATAAATCCGGCGCCATCCGTCCCCGCACGACTATAACTACCGGCGGGGGGCCAAGAATCGTAAGAGCGGTGATTAAATGGTAATTTCGCATCGACCAGCTGACAATCCGGGGGTGACCGCCGATGTGATTGTGAGGGACGCCCTGGGCTTAATACGGCAGGACGTCGGCGGCCGTCACGGAGAGCTGCTGGGCAAGCTTCTTGATTTACCAAGACACCCCCGACCGAGAGATCGGAACTACGCGGTTCGCTGCTTCCGATAGCGCTGCTCTGTCTTTTTCACTTTAACGGTAAGCCCCGGGACTTAACCTCACCCATTCCTGTTCTATGACCGCGAAGCTTAAACGTTCCCCTATCCGACTATCTGCCTTTGACACAACCCGAAATTCCCCCCGACTGTCTCACTCTTCAATCCTGGACTAATCCTGTGCGCGAATAGATCGTTTTCGCGCCACGTTGTTTAAGAATGATGGATTTTGGTACCTCAGACTTCACAATCGCAGGTTTTGATGTTGCAGATCACGGTGTGATAGATTCTGGGACACTAGACCACAGTAACGTTGATTTAGGGAGCCTAAATCATGGTAACATAGATTTTGGAACACTGGATCATAGTAACATGGATTACAGAATACTAGATCATAATAACATAGATTTAGGAGCACTAGATCATGGTAACATAGATTTCGGAACACTAGATCATAGCAACATAGATTTTGGAACACTAGATTATAGTAACATAGATTGTTGAACATTGCATCATAGTAACATAGATTTAGGGGCCGTAGATGGTGGTAGCTCAGTTTTAAAGATCCTAGACGATATCATCCCAGTTTTTAAGCATCCTAGACGGTGACATCTCATTTTTAGGGATCCTGGATAGTGACATTCCAGTTATAAGGACCCTAGATGGTAGCATCCCAGATTTAGGGGCCTTAGATGAGGTGACATCCCACATTTTGGGTCTCTCTTTTGTGAATCCCCAGGAAAACATATACTTCCAAAGAATACTCTAGAATACTAGCTTAAGCTTTAACACCCCTAGATCTTAGTTTCAATGCGTCGGTACACTAGCTTTAAGGGGCATAGACTTTGTCATCCTAAATTTTATTACTCTAGGTTTTAACATCCTAGAATTTGGCAGTGCGTATATTGGTACCATTGATACTGCATTACCACATTAGAGTTTTGTTCCCTATATTTATGAATCCAGATTAGATTGCTTTAAATCATTTTCTCCCGATTTGAGCTATAAATAATTCTATGATATAATATCGTCCCTGGGAATTTAATATTTCAGGTTTAATAGCCCTCTCTAGCACAAACGATCTAGAATCCCAGAAATAGAATAATTAAAGGTTGCTTTAAATTATCTTCCTTTTAGTATAAATTCTGCACTTGTGGAATACTCTACTTCTATGATATAATGGTCTCCCCAAGGGCTTAACATTTGGGGTATGGTACCACCTACCCCACCTTTATGATAACCCCACCTTTATGGTAACCATAAAGGTTAAAGATTGCTTTATATCATCTTCCTTTTCATGTAAATTCTGCACTTGCGGAATCCTCTAATTCTGCGATACAATAGTCCCACTAAGGATTTAATATTTGGATCGCGGTACCACCGACTCTGTTCGGGCTATTTCCTAATTCTAGCACATTATAATAGCCCCCTACGGCTTTAATATTTGAGTTTTGACTCACTTAACTAGCAGATGACGTAGAATCCCAGAAATACGGCCACGGAGGTTACACGTTGCTTCGAAATTATCTTACCCCCAGATGGGGTTGAGCTAAATTTTCAGATTGTGTTATTCTTTAATTTTACACTGCTTCTCCTAGGGCTTCAATAGTTTAATTTTGGCATGCCTGTAGGGTTCCAAATATTTACTATGATATGACTTTCTGCTAAGTTTCTAATGACCTTTATCTTCTAGTAAGATATACAAACCTTAATTTGTATCTAGTTCTTTAGTATATAACTCTCTTCTATAAATAATTTCTTCGTTATTTCTAAATTTTTATTGAATGAGTTTAGGTTAGAATTAGGATTATTCTACTCACATTCTAGTGACCTTTTCCTTCTAGTGAGATGTAGAAATCTTAGTTTGTATATAGCCTTCTTCTATAAATAATGTCTTTGTTATTTCTAAATTTCTAGTGAATGAGTTTAGGTTATGTATAACATCATTAATCACTCCAGTCTTGGTACTGCAGAAGATTCTTCTATTATTATCAGTATGACTTTCTAGAGGCCATTTTAAATTAAGCCAGTAAGAAACCCTTTTACTGGATCCTCTTTTTTATAAGAATCTGTTCTTTTAACCCAGGAGCCCTGCTTGGTCGATTCAGGTTAAGTGTTAATGGAATTTCTTATTTTCGTCGTCCGCTAGCGAGGTAACCAACCTGAATCCATTAATCACTCCAGACTAGGTGCTACACGAGGTTCCAAAAACATCGCTATATCTTTTCGATCGGTACCTTTTAGTGAATTGTCCAGTTAGTGAATTAGTCCAGTTGGTCTAATAACATGTGTAAGCATTCAGCTGAAATTTGCATAAAACATACACAAATGTTCTCTTGCATACAATTACTAATATTCAAGATATTACTATTAAATAAAAACATTTATCGCGTCAGTATTATTACGATTTTAAAATTTATCGACATTAATGGACATTTAAATATAAAAATAACATATAAAAATCTGTATAAAAATGTAATTTTTCTTAGCGAATTTACTAGCGAGTTTTCTAGTGACTTTCCCAGTGAAGTTTCTAGAAAAATCATCCGTCAAAGATTTTCAACTGATTAAGCATTGATGGAAATTTAAACATAAAATACATAAATCTTAATAGACCTAGTAATCATATGTAGTAAATTTCTTAGTATATCTCCTAGTTAGTTTCTCATGATTTTTCTACAGAACTTTATATCGAAAATTTAAAAAATACGGAAACATCGATGGAAAATTATACATAAAATACATAAATCTGAACATAACAAATAATTTTTTCTAGTGATATTCCTAGTCAATTTTCTGGTGTACTTAATACCGAAGATTCTAAAACATATTAAAATTGTTAGATATTTGTACGTAAAATACAACCAAGTTATTTTTTCTAGCAAAATTCCTAACGAATTTCCTACTGAATTTTCTCTTGTCGTTAAAGAGCCAAAGACAAAAATTGCCCAACGGTGAAATCCGAATGGAAATCTCGGGATTTCATACCAAAACTGTACGAAACAGATCTATTTCTTTCGCTGATGTCATCTGGCCCAGAGCGTTGCTCTCCGGGGCAAGTTAATGAACGGGTGTAGGTCGGGCAGGTTCTATTTTCATTTATCGCTGCCGAATTCGATCAGTCCGGGCTCTTGTTAATTAATATTCGAGACCGGGAGGATTATACTTTGTCGGGTTGTAGAAACGCTCACGATTTAACGGGCTCGCAAGACTGAATCCTCGAATCGAAGGAGAACAAATCGTGGTCTAAATTACATAGATTTTCCCGGGGATTGATCGATCGTCTACCATTGCAGCCAGCTGACCTGCTGAAATGGAAGCAAGTAGCGACCGGATTCAGCGAATTAATTACCGAAGCCCCTGACCAACTGCAGCTGAATGAAGATCGATCGCACGACATGGTAACCGTGGACGACAACGCCGGAAACGCGACCACCGGCTTAAGAAGCCGGAACCGCGTGTTGGCGGCGTAAAGAAGGACAAATGGGAGCGTCAAAGTTCAGATAAATCAGGATCAAGATCGAAAGAAAACACGGCGTTAAGTCTCCCCCCCCCCTCGCTCTCGCTGGAAGAACAACGAGATTACAAAAACTTCGTGCGCGCTTTGGCGACCGGTTTGCTTTTTAACTTAAAAATACGACTTCACCTGCTTCCGTAATCCGACATTTTTGCCCATTAAATGGAAGATCGTTCTATTAACGAACGTGCTTCTATAGAAGAGCAAAAACAATGACAGCGTTGTTCGCCATGGCACCGCTCGCTGTCTACGACAAGGATTCTGGAAGGACAACTCAACATCCTACTTCTAAAAGATCTGAATTGTTATTGTATCGAATTGTGTTATAGTTAATATCCTTTATTGTAAATAAAATGCCGCGACACGAGAGAAATTGTGTACTTTGCAACAATATTATAATCGTATAATAATAAGTTGAACATGACAAAATTATCATATTTGAAGCATGACATTTTTGGTTCGGATTTTATATTATAATTAAATACCATACATAAATATGTAATGTAGAGCTTATAGTAACTATGTATTACTTACTCGGTCTTTTGTTTTTTACACAATAAAAAAAAATGTTTTTCTTTCTTTTTATTCATGCAACCTGTCGCAATCCCCATTTCGGACTTTTTAAAAAATATAAAATATTTTAACAACGAAACATAATTTGTATATAATCATATTGTTACACAATTTTTTGTGTATATACATAACTTTTGCCGTCAAAAATTTCAAAAAAAAATTTTGCAGTTGGTCGAAAAAATGCAACGGAGACCGCAGCTCGCGAGTTCATTTCTCGCGCAGCTGAAATATCATCCTTTGAACCTTCCCGGTCATGGCGGAGCGAGAACGTAAAACCGAAACGGCGGCCCGGAGTATTTTCATTTTAATAACGAATTTATACAAATGCTCGTCGGCGATCTCGGATATCAGAAATTTCGCCGTTTTCAATTCCAATCGATAGAGATATTAACCGCCATTACGTTGTACGAGAGTTCCGACGCAGTGCCGAGCAACGCTGTTCGCCTAATCAGCCGCCATCCCACGGGAACCGTCGAGTTTTCGGAAGCTTTACGCATTTATTTTCACTGTGCGCGGTTTCTTTAATCACACGCCATTAAATATGTAAACTGCTCTCTGCCAGTGGTTTGAATTCGATTCTCATCGCCGGCAGCTTTTGAATGTCCGCGCTCGACCGCGGCATCCATCGGACATTTTCGTTTGAAACTTAATTTTCTTGGAATCGTTGATCCGGGAACGATCTTCTGACGCGTTTCCTACGAATTGGTTCATTTAGCTCGTCAGCTGAATAGCAAATTAATTTGCAACGTTGTAGACACTTGATTTAATTGTTTAATAAAGAATTGTCTAGTTTTCATTTTTACTTATTTATATTTGTAACAATGTCGTAGCTGATTCGGCAGTACGTGTGCTAAAAATATGTATAATAATGTGATATTATTTATAATATTTATTAACTTGCGACATTTTAGCGATATGATTAAATTATTTAATAAAGAAGTTTGGCGACGGTCGTTGTGTGTGTTTGGTCGAGAAAAGGAGAGGGGAGACGTTTCGTCCGGGGCCCGCTAGAGGACTCATCAGTAAGGCTATCCTAGCGTGCCCTTGCCTTAGACGTGGGGGTAGGACGAAGTCTCTGTATATATAGGGATCGAGGCGGCTTGGTTACTAGCGGGAAGAAGAGCCCTCTGCTGGCGGGTCTGGAGGTAGCCGCCACAGAAGTTTCTATTTTCAATCGATATTTGTCCATATCTGCAATAGTGTTAATATTGTCCTCAGTAATAAAAGATCTCGTAGCTTGAATTGGTATTTATTCATGTTTATAATACTGTTAATATTGTTTCTAATATTGTTAATCTGCAACATTCTATATATCTAATTAAATTATCAAATAAATAATTTCTTAGTTTTGGTTATTACTTATTTATATCGATAATAATGTTAATATTGCATTTAAATGTTGTGATCAATTTTTCCATATTTACATACTTAGAATTTTGATTAAAATTATTATTAATTTAATAACATCAGTAGAAAAATTTATTTCTAAAATTCTTAAATTATCGAAATTCGATGAAATTTATATTTAAAGTAGCTTCACCTATTTGTTCAACATTAATTACCAGTATATCAATCGAATTCAGTCAAATTCCATTTTATTTAATTGCAGAAGAATCAGAAATAGTTTCTGGACGTATTAGAAGATTATTTGGATGAATTTTTCTAGGTGCATATTTAACAATTATTTCTGTCTTCGATAGTTATTATACTTTTTTAAAATCCTGTTACTAAATAAGTTTGAAAACCGAGATTTCTAATACATTAAAAAAAAGATGTCGTCTGTTAAATGCTGTTTCTAAAGGAATTCCTTCAATCAGGTATTATCGAAATAATTTTCTTCGTTTTTCAGACTCGAATTAAATCACAGAGAGCACGCGGCATTCCAGTGGATGGTAATTAATTAGGCTTTTATTCTGCAGCAAGTACACAGCATTTATAAGCCTCGAGAAAATTTCGTTATTGCGGACACACGGACGGAAGAGGGTAGTAACAGAGGCGCCGGTGCGCTCGAAACGTGTTTGAAACTAATTTGCTACACTTCAGCTCATTAAAATAATTATTCGACGTAACGGTAATTATGCAACCGTTACAGCTTGATGCTTGCGCTTTTCCCGTGCTGTCGACGCTATCAATCTTCCAATGAAACAAACGTGTCCAATCTTTCTCCGGTTTCAATCAAGTATAAAATTTCATAAAACAAATTTTCATCAGGCAATTAAGTTTTTAAAGCATTCGAAACTTGTTTTCGAATATACCTGTAAATAAGTTCCCAAATAGATGGAAAACATTTCTGTACATAATTTCTAAAATAAATGACGAAAATAGTTTTCTACAATTGTCGAAAAAAATGGAGAAAATAATTTTGCACAATTTACAAAATAAATGTAGAAAATAGTTTTGAATAATTGTCAAAACAAATGAAGAAAATGATGATATATACTTTTTTTTTTTTATTTATCGTGGGGGAAATCTGCTGGTCAGACACCCCCGTCCCGCCCGAAGGGCGGGGCGGGAGTAGTGCGGGGTTCGACCCGCTAAAACCCCCACGGCGGCCTAGGGCGCTGGCGATTAACGGGGGAGCCACGGGAACTCTCAAGAACACGACCGCGGCTCCCCCTCGCCTGGCCGGCCACGAGGATGGAGCGGTGGCTGGCCGCGTCCCGGGGGAAGATTGATCCTCCCCCCATGAATCATCTTGATTCGGCGGAGCGGGGGACCGCACCCCACATCGCCTCGTCATGACGGCCGCACCGGCGGCCGTCGGGGGCGACGACTTCTCGTCGCCCCCACTTCTAAAAGGACATCCTCGGTTGGCGGGCGGCGGGCAATTAAACCAGAGATCTGGTACACCCGCCGCCCGCCTATTCTCAGCTGCTCGGGGGGGGGGGGCTCTAGGCGTGGGCGCACACGACCGCACCCCCCGCTCGGCAGCCTCCTTCTGCAACATTACCTGTTCGCAGAAGGCTATGGCTGCCGCCCATTTTGTCGGGCTCTCCAGCATGGCCCCAACTAAGCTGGAGAGAGCGAGGTCGCGACCAACTTCCCTTCTTAGGACTCGGCGCAGCACTGAAAAGGCGGGGCATACCTCCAGTGTATGCTGCGCCGAGTCCTCCTCCGCGCCACAGTGGTGGCACACCGTCGTCGCTTCCCGACCGATGCGACACAGGTAAACACCGAAGCAGCCATGCCCGGTGAACACCTGCGTCGCACGGTAGGAGAGCCTGCCAAACCGCCTCTTCCGTCACGAGGTGAAGTGTGGCAGGAGAGCCCCTGGGACGCGCTCGCCGGCATGGGAGCAAAGCTCCGCATGCCATCTGGCGAGCGCTAATCCCCGGGCCTGGAGCTCGAAGCACTCGACCGCCTCCCGCTCCGGCGGGTAAATGATGATATATACTGTAAGATATTTTAATGATTTTTAACGAATTCTGTACTATTTTATACAATTCTATACTATTGTAGTATCGTAATTTAGTGGGTACGTTTAGGACGAGGAGGAGTGTTAGGCATAGGAGACCGTAGTTTTAAGTCTTTGTATTTATGGTAGGCAATAGAAGAGAAACTTTGGTGAAGGCCGGGTCAGATGAAAAAAATCCCTTGGCGACGGAGAGCCGGCGGATGCGATTGGCACGTTTTTAGAAAAGGCAGGCATTGTGTCGGAGGAGCGTGTTTGGAGTGGACAGAGAGTGTACGAGAGTCGTCGAGTGAGGGGTGTTGCAAGTTGTAAAATTAAGTGAAGTAGTTGTAATCCTAGTTGAAGGTACGGTACGCGATATTTTCTGTCTTCACCACGTTTAGTCCTTTCCTAATCGATACAGATTCTATATTGTTTAAATATTAGACAATTTCTACATAATTTTGAGGGCTCAGCCGGGATTTGAGGAAAAGGTAGCGTTGAATGATAACAATGATATTGTGACTGTAGGAGTTGAGAGTTGAACTTTAGTTGTTGTGTTGTGCATTGAAAAGCCTTTTAAGATGTCTGAAGGAAACGATACCGTTGTCGAAGTATCACAAGCAAGCCTATCTGCTGACAAATGAGAGGAAATTCTAACAATGAAGTTAACCGGTTTAAAGGAAGAATTGAAGAGTAGCAAGCTGAGGACGTCGGGAAATAAAAAGCAACTACAAGATCGGCTTAAAGCAGCCATAATGTTGCAAATCGAACATGCCGAAGAGGAAGATGATATTGATGGCAGTGAAGACGAAGAAGAAGGAAGCGATGTGAGACGATGCGTGCGACGGATGCAGGCGTTAACATTCAGGGATGTTGAGGAGTCCATGCGTATATTTAGCGAAGAGTTTGCTAGAGCTATGTGAATGGAGTGAAGTACAAAAAGTTATTTATGCGAAGCGGTTATTGCGTGCATCGGCGAGATTGTTCGTCGACTGTGAAAAATGTTGTCGCAAATGGGTCGAGATGAAGCGAGCATTGGAGTCCGAATTTGGTAAAACTGCAGATACGTACGAGATACATAAAGAGTTGTCACGTAATATTAAAAGATCGAACGAGTCGTATCAAGAATACATTTATCAAATGTTGGAGATTGCGAAGCAAGCAGACATGGAAGTCTCAACAGTTATTAAGTATATTATTGACGGAGTTCAGGATTTCGAAACAAACAAAACGATATTGTACGGTGCTAGAAATATACGTGAGTTGAAAGAAACATTCGAAATTTACGAAGACATGAAGGAAAAATCAAGAACGAAAAACAGGCGACCTGAGGAGAAGAAGAAGACGACCGTCCATGGAACATCGTCACAAGGTGAATTACAGCAAGTGGCACGGCAAGAATTACGGCGATGTTTTTTGTGTGGAAACCGATACCATACGGCTGCAAACTGCCCGACGAAAGAAAGAGGACACAAGTGTGTCTGAAGCGTCGACAAAGAAGCGAGTTAAAGAGGTGCAAGTTGGAAATTGTAAGTTGACAGCGTTAATAGATTCTGGAAGCGAACTGAATTTGATGCGAGCGGATTATTATGTTAAAATTGGTGCTCCTAGATTGAATAATAAGATTTTGCAATTTCGTGGTGTCGGAGCAGAGAGCAACCACACATTAGGGGAATTTTCAACAACTATTGCAATAGATCAGATAACATATCGAAGAAATATACACGTTCTACGCAATACCTTGTCGTCCCATAGTTTAATAATCGGTACAGAATTTTTAGATTCCGTAGAACTAAGTACGAAAGGAGGAGAAATTTTTATTAAAAAAATAGATTTGCCGGAAATATTTAATGTCAATGTCGAGGCTATAGTTGACAATGTAAATTTATCACACATTGCGGTTCCTGAACATAGAAAACTTATAGAAGATTGTGTTGCAAGTTATAAACCATCTAAAACGAAAGAAGTAGGGATTAAAATGAGCTTGATACTGCAAGACGAGATCCCAGTGTACGAGAGACCGCGAAGATTGTCTCCCGGGGATAAATCTGAAGTTGATAAACAAATAACGTCATGGTTGAAAGATGAAATAATTCGAGAGTCTTGTTCAGATTACGCAAGTCCAATTGTACTAGTAAAGAAGAAGGATGGCACAACTAGAATTTGTATTGGCTACACACAGCTTAATAAAAAAAATGGTAAAAGATAGATATCCCCTACCTTTGATAGAGGATCAATAGGATTTATTAGAAGGCGCGAAAGTATTTAGTACGTTGGATCTCAGAAATGGATCTTTTTATGTTCCCATTAATGAGAATAGCAGAAAATATACCGCCCCCGTAACTCCCATCGGTCATTATGAATTTTTAAAGGTTCCGTTTGGGTTATGTAATTCGCCAGCCGTCTTTCAAAAGTATATAAATGCAGCGTTCAAAGAGTTAATTGCAACCGGGGTCGTTTTGACATACATGTGTTTCGTTCAAATTTGAATCTAAATCACGTGTTTCGTATCAATTTGAAGTTAAATCGTTTGCTTGGTATGCATTTGAAGCTACATCATGTACTTCGCATGGATTTTAAGCTAAATCATGTGTTCCAAATGAATTTGAATTTAAATCGTTTGTTTCGCATGAATTTGAAACCAAGTCTTCTGTGGCGGCTACCTCCAGACCCGCCAGTAGAGGGCTCCTCTTCCCGCTGGTAGCCGATCAGCCTCGATTCCTATATATACACAGAGACTTCGTCCTACCCCTACGTCTAAGGCAAGGGCCCGCTAGGATAGCCTTACTGATGAGTCCTCTAGCGGGCCCCGGACGAAACGTGTCCCCTCTCCTTTCCACGACAACGACACTTTGAACCGCCGCCAAACTTCTATTTCTCGTAGATTTGAAGCTAGATCGTTTGTTTCGCATGGATTTGTAGCTTAATCATTTGTGTCGCATAGATTTGAAACTAAATATTCTATTTCGCATGGATGTGAAGCTAAATCATGTATTTCGCATAGATTTGAAGATAAATCGTTTGTTTCGGATGGATTTGAACCTATATCGTTTGTATCGCGTATGCATTTGAAGCTAAATCGTTTATTTCTCATGAATTTGAAGATAAATCTTCTATTTCGCATGGGTTTGAAGCTAATCATGTGTTCCGCATGAATTTGAAACTAAATCGTTTGTGTCGCATGAATTTGAAGCCAAGTCATCTATTTCGCAAAGATTTGAAGGTAGATCGTTTGTTTCGCTTGGATTTGCAGCTAAATCGTCTATTTCGCATGGATTTGAATCTAAACCTTCCATTTGGCATGGATTTTGAGCTAAATCATGTGTTTTGCATGAATTTGAAGAGAAATCATGTGTTTCGCTTAAATGTGAATCTAAATCACGTGTTTCGTATCAATTTGAAGTTAAACCGTTTGTTTGGTATGCATTTGAAGCTACATCATGTATTTCGCATGGATTTTAAGCTATATCATGTGTTTCGCATGGATTTGAAGCTAAATCGTATGTTTCGCATGAATTTGAAACTATATCGTGTGTTTTGCGTGGAATTGAATCTTAATCTTTTGATTCGCATGGATTGGAAGCTAAATCTTCTATTTCGCATGGATTTGTAGCTAAATCGTATGTTCCGCATGAATTTGAAACTAAATCGTTTGTGTCGCATCAATTTGAAGAGAAATCTTTTATTTCGCATAGATTTGAAGCAAAATTTTCTATTTTGCATAGATTTGAAGCTAAATCGTGTATGTCGCCTGAGTTTGAAGCGAAGATATCTATGTCGCATAGATTTGACCCTAGATCGTTTGTTTCGCATGGATTTGAACCTATATCATTTATATTGTATGCATTTGAAGCTAAATCGTTTATTCGGATGAATTTGAAGATAAATCTTCTATTTCGCATGCATTTGAAGCTAATCGTTTGGTCCGTATGGATTTGTAGATAAATCGTTTATTTCGCATGAATTTGTAGCATAATCGTTTCTTTCCATAGATTTGAAGATATATCTTCAGGTTTCGCATGAATTTGAAGCTAAATCATGTGTTTTGCATGAATTTGAATCTAAATCACGTGTTTCGCATCAATTTGAAGTTAAATTCGTTTGTCTGGTATGCATTTGAAGCTACATCATATATTTCGCATTGATTTGTAGCTAAATCACGTGTTCTGCGTAAATTTGTAGATAAATATTCTAATTCGCATAGATTTGAAACTAGATCGTTTGATCACGTGTGTTGTTTCTTAATCGTATGTTTCGCATTACGTTGTTGTACGTTGCATTACTTTGTTTTTACGTTGTTTTGTGTTGTTTTACCTTGATTTACGTTGTTTCCCGTTGTCTCACGTAGTTGTTTAAAAGAGTATTAGGTTGTTTTACGTTTCTATACATTGTTTTTACGTTATTTTATATTGTTTTACATTGCTCTACGTTGTTTTACTAAGTTTTTCTTTGTTTTGCATTGATAATTTATGTTGTTTTACGTTGTTTTATTTTGTTTTTACGACGTTTTTATGTTGTTTTAGCTTGTTTTACGTAATAATCGAGGTTGTTTAATCAACAACGTGAGAAAGCGTAAATAAACGTAAAGGAAGGTAAAATAATGTACTACAACGTAAAAACAAAGTAAAACAACGTAAATCATTATAGCGAAACAAAGAAAAACAAGCAAAACAACGTAGAAAACGATAATCATTAACGCGAAACAAAGAAAAACAAGGTAAAAGGACGTGAAAAACATAAATCATATATGCGAAACAAAGTAAAACAACGTCACACAACGTAAAGCTATGTAAAACAAAATAAAACAACGTAAAGCAATGATAGAACAACGTAATACTGTTTTAAACAACATCTTGAGACAACGTAAAACAACGTAAAGCAAGGTAAAACAACGTAAAACAACGTAAAACAACGTAGAAATAAAGTAAAGCAACGTTAGATAATGTAAAAATAATTAAACGTCGTAAAAGCATACTGTAGCAACGTGGACCTACGTAATACTGTTTTAAACAACAACGTGAGACAACGTAAAACAACGTAAAGAAAGGTAAAATAACGTAAAACAACGATAAAAAAAAGTAAAACAACGTAAAATAATGTAAAAAAACGTAAAACAACGTAAAAACAATGTATAACAACGTAAAATAACGTAAAACATAGAACAACGTAAAAGCAATGTATAACAACGTAAAACACAACAATATGGTTTTAAAAACAACGCCAAACAAAGAAAACAACGTAAATCATCGTAAAACAACGTAAATCATGAATGCGAAACAAAGTAAAAGTACGAAACACAACATAAACCAATGTAAAACAGTATAAAAGAACGTAAAAACAATGTATAACAACGTAGAACAACGTAATACTGTTTTAAACAACAACGTGAGACAACGTAAAACAACGAAAAGCAAGGCAAAACAAAGTAAAACAACGTAAAAACAATGTCAATCAACGTAAAACAACGTTTGTTAACATAGCGAAACAAAGAGAGACATGGTAAAATACCGAGAAAAAACATAAACCATATATGCGAAAAAAAGCAAAACAACGTAACACAACGTGAAGCTATGTAAAACAAAATAAAACAACGAAAAACAATGTATAACAACGTAAACCAAAGCTATACTCTTTTAAAAACAACGCCAAACAAAGAAAACAACGTAAATCATTGTAAAACAACGTAAATCATGAATGCGAAACAAAGTAAAAGAACGTAACACAACATAAACCAATGTAAAACAGTATAAGTCGACGTAAAAACAATGTATAACAACATAGAACAACGTAATACTATTTAAAAAACAACGTGAGACAACTTAAAACAACGTATAGCAAGGTAAAGCAACGTAAACCAATATAAAATCAAAGTAAAATATTGTAAATTATCAATGCGAAACAAAAAAAACAACTTGACGCAACGTACAGCAACGTAAAACAATATAAAACAACCTAAAAACAAAGCATAAGAACGCAGAAGAACTTAAAACTGTAATAAATAACAACGTGAGACAAGGCGAAATAACGTAAAGCAAAGTAAAACACGTAAAATAACGTAAATGATGAATGCGAAACGAAGTGAAACAACGTAAAGGTGGAGGTTGGTAAGGTGGATGGAGGTAACAGGTGGAGGTAGAGATAGAGATAGAGGCACATACGTAGCGGTAGAGGTAGAGGTACATGCGTAGAGGTAGCGTTTGAGGTACATGCGTAGAGGTAGAGGTACATGCGTCGGTTTAGAGTTAGAGGTACATGCGTAGAAGTAGAGTTAGAGGTACAGGCGTAGAAGTAGAGGTAGTTGTACAGGTGTATAGGTAGAGGTATAGGCATAGAGGTAGTGGTAGAGGTAGAGGTACAGCCGTAGCGGTAGAGGTAGAGTAGAGATAGACGTAGAGGTAGAGGTAGAGCTAGTTTAGAGGTAGAGGTAAACGTACAGACGTAGAGGTAGAGGTAGAGGTACCGGGCGCAAGGGTAGAGGTAGATGTATAGGTAGTGGTACAGGCGTAGAAGTAGAGGTACAGGTACATGCATAGAGGTAGAGGTACATGCGTAGGGGTAGAGTTAGATGTACATGCGTAGAGGTAGAGGTAGAGGTACTTGCGTAGAGATAGTGGTACGTGCGTCGGGTTAGAGTTAGGGGTACATGCGTCGGGGTAGAGTAAGAGGTACATGTGTAGAGGTAGTGGTAGAGTTACATGCGTAGAGGTAGAAGTAGAGGTACATGCACAGAGCTCGAGGTAGAGGTAGAGGTAGTGGTAGACGCACATACGTAGAGTAGAGGTAGAGGTACCAGGCGCAAGGGTAGAGATAGAGATGGAGGTAGAGGTATAGGTGTAGAGGTAGAGGTAGGTGCGTCGGGGTAGAGTTAGAGGTACATGCGTCGGTAGAGGTACATGCGTACAGGTAGAGATAGAGGTTCATGTACTCTACCACTACGCCTCTACCTCTACCTCTTTGCATGTACCTCTACATCTACCTCTACGCTTGTATCTCTATCTTCTCCTCTACGCATGTACATCTACCCGTCCAAGTTGAACGTAAATGGCTTTTACAGAGCCCCGATGGCACAGACGACGACGACGGAAATGTTGCACGATACTATTTTCTCTGATGCAAAGTGTCTTTACCTTATGTTCTTCCTGCTGCACGTTTATTTCTTTGCTCTCTGCTTTTTAAAGAAATCTGTTGTTTTCTGCTCGTTTACTTTTGCCTGAGTGGTCCTTACCTTAGCGACACTGTGAGTGACACGTCCCTTAAAATTCTCCCTTGAATTTTGCTCCAGTTTTCAATGGGAAACGTTGTGTTGCCCGCGACTTCCGATTTGTTTAACCATGGTGTTTCCTCCGTGCCGCAGGAATGTTTCCCCGGAACTTTGTAATATTGAATGTATGCTTTATCCCGCTTCATTTTCCCCACCAGGGATTTCGCCCGACTGCATACCTTCAATTCTCATGTACTCCGTCCAGGTTTCTGTTGTTAAAAGCAAATATAGCAGGAAAGTTAAGTGATACTTGAATTCGAGAGGGTTGAAACTACCCTCTGGAATGTGCGGCGTCTCGAAAATTATCTTCGAAACTAATTAGATTCTTATGTTTAGTTGTTTTTGTAGTTGTAATGTTTCCATTTTCAATTACACAACGCTATACTTACTGAGTATACTAATCCGACCAAAAATTATATGCAAGATTTTACGAAATCTCCGTATTCGACTCTACAGCTTCCAAGAGCGATTATCGTAGACACGAGAAAGCAAAATTTTTTGGTTTATCGTTTCGATTGTTGCGTCTGACTTCTGAAACACTATCAGATAGAGGCGGTCATTCCTACGATTTACGCGTTGCGGAGATTCCAAGAATAGCGAACGTCCGGACGGTGTCACTTTAATGCCAACGGTTTCGGAAGTCCATTATTCATTTACGCCATCCTTCGATTAATTATTATCCTGATAAACGTCACCCGGTGCGCAATCCGCCGATAAATCGTTATTCCGCAAACGGGCGCAACCGATGAAACGAGCAATTGATCTCGCCAACATCACGCGAGGTAATTGACCCGACGACAATTTTTTTACCGGAGATCAACGATTATACTGGATCGAGCATATTGCTACTTTGTTTGATATGCAAACCGAGCCGTTATTCGCTTACAACTATCCGAACAATTCGATTATAAATGGTTAATACATGTGAGCTTAATTGAACGAAGCGCCATTAAATAAATAGAAAAAAATATTGGCGAAAGACGCCGTTAAATGCACGCAATAAATTATCACCATATCTTCATTTGCTATTAGTTCATTAAGATTTCGCGTATTTCTGTAAACCCTCTGTTCGCTCGAATTTTTTGCACCACTATACAAGAACTGGAAACTCGAAAATAGGAAATATGAATCTCCAGATGCAAAATAATGACGAAACTACAATGTTATTTTCTCGTGTTTTTTAATAATACCGATTGCCTTTTACCATCGTATTATTAAAGCTGTTTAAAAAAGCAGCCTTAAAAATAACTCCGCGCAGAAAATTCGAAATAATTCCAAGGGAACTACGAAATTGAAAATTGTCTAAATTTTCCCAAAAATTTGCACCAACAACTATTTTCGTACATTTTTTCCACATCAGGAAATAACAGAGATAAATCGCAGAGCGCGAAAACAGAAATTTGTCAAGCGACAATGGGTATAAAATGTAATTTGTCATTTTCGTGCAAAGCTGCAAATGAAATCGTATAGAACGACTCACAGGCCTAGTTAAAATCCGTATTCAATTGAGCAATATGAAGGGATTCTGGGAAAAATTCTATTCAGAATTTTCCACTTATTTCTCCACGTTGGTTCGCTACTGTTCTCGTATATATTGTTCATTATGGTATTTACCCGGCCCACATTCGCGGAACCGTTGTCAATACGTTTAATATATTTGTGCGAGCGGAGCTGTTATTGTTGAACCGGCTTTTAGCGCTAATAAAAATATTTTCTGCAACCGATACGTTGATAATTAATTTTGCAAATGCACGGTTTGTTTCATCGAATGTTTTTCCAGAGGGTTGACAGAGATGAGCAGTACAAGGTGGCTCAAGCGTTTCATTTTATTGCAATATTTTAATTTTGCAATATTTTAATATTGCGTTTACTAATTCATCAATTTGTAATGTGAAATTCTTCTAAATTGTACAAGTTCAAGAATAATTTACTTTATTGTTCTTTGCCTGCTTTATATCATGGTGAACTATTAATAATAATTATATACACAAGTAACGTACTAAAATATAAGTGTGGATCTGTGGCATCAACAATAATAAAAAAAGACACTCACCATCTTAGCTTGATCTCTGAAATCACATTTTAACACTAAATCACATTTTAACACTAAATCACATTTTAACACTAAATCTAACCCTGATCATAGTAATAATAATCGGTTTCTCACTTTTCCTTTTAAAAACGTAGAAAATCCATTTTACTTTCGCAGAAAATAATTAACTACATTTTCTTTAGTAAGTTTAAATAAATGCAGTAATGTCATTTTTTTTAAATAACGCAGGTCAGTCACTTCGAGTGCTCTATTTAGTGTGAATAATTTCCGAACTAACATGGTTCTCGGTCATCGATCCCATAGACAGTATTCTCGCTTCGTTTTCACGAGGCACCCTATATGAACAGTCGTCGTTTGTAAGACAGGATACACGTGACGTGCAGGCTCTAATGCAGCACTCGTAAAAAACATTGTAAAAGTGTGTCAAGTTGTAATGACTTTCCGGATCTGCAACCGCGGCGAGATATACCGTTTCGCAAGTGATCATCAACCGTTGCCAGGTTGACGTCGATTTTTAATGAAAAGCGTTAACGCGAATTCCGGGATCCCCGCTTTCATCAAACACACAGACTTTTATTTGGTCATGTTTCGAGGACCGGAGCCGTCGAACTTTCGCTGACGGTTGCAGTTTCCGCGAAATTTCGGAACGTAAATCTGTTCCCGCGCGCACGCGATGGGGAGTTCCGAGACGAGATGGGAACTTCGCCGGCTGAACTTTGATGTACGAACTATGAGCAGCCTAATTTCGGTGTCAGAATACACACTTTCAAATGCAAATCCCTTTCGATATACGTTTCCTCGGGTGAACATCTTGATTGTAAATTTTACGGTCTCTTCGGCGAATTGAACGTGATCCCGCCACCGCCTCCAACAAAAACTGTTTGCCGGGACCAAGTAGCTGAGAAAGTCAGTCAAGGGATACGCTGTGTGTGGTTTTAGTGTAATTTAGAGCGTGCTGGGCTCGCTCGATTCGTGTTCTTGAAAACAAAAGGAACGAACCGGAATGAAAGAACGCTTCTGCGTGACGTCACTAGTTCATTTAGGTGTAGGTTAACGTACAACTTGTACAGTTACGAGCAGCAATAGTTAACTAACAAACTCACTAGAAAGTATAAACAATGATACATTGGAAACAAGGATCAATTGCAATCAAGGATTAATTAAATATTACACATACATGTGAAAGGAAGAACAGTAAAACAAAGGGAAATAGTATACCCTTCTTATATTAGTAAATTACAAACTTTGCTCTTATTTATCGAACGAATTAATTGATAAGTTAAATATCTTTTGTAAATTTTTCTCTTAAAAATTCTTTTTTGTACTTTAACACTTTGACAGCCGCGTCGTCTACATATGGGCGATCGAAAATGATTGAATTATCAGATTTGAAAATTGATTTTCACGCTAATCCGTCATAATTTCCTAATTTTATTAATACCCGCGAAACGTAATAATATTGGAAATGCGATTCACGAGATACAAGTTTGCTTGGCAATTCGTAATTTAATGAAATGAAATACTTTAATTTCGTGAAATTTTAGTCAGTAATAAATGAGAAAAGGTGTTTAATGTCGAAAGAAACTGGCAGAAAGTCGGAGCCTAATACGACGTTTAATTAGTTATGGCGGAAATCGCGCGGAACCGTAAAATACGGGCTGCCACGTGCAGTCCGCACGTTTAGGATTAACCATGTCAAGTTCAAATTAACCGGGCGGAGCTTCTGATAAGGGGGATTTCATGAGATCCATTCTTTCCGGTGAATTATGTATCATATGATTACATATCGTTTTCATAATCGTCGACAACAGGCAGCTATAAAAATGATCCGCGAGGCTCGATTAAGCGTATCTCTTCCCAAATTGCCCATATTTTTTAGGTTAACTTAATTATTGACTGATCCTCGCAAGTGTACAGGACGTTGCAAAAGTGAAATGATCGAAGGAGAAACTGATGTACGAGCACCGGAATGGGTACCGCGTAAATCACGAATGAAAAGGGTCCAGCAGAATCTATTCGTACATGATCGAGTTCACGTCGACTTCGCGCAGCAAGAAAGAATTACATCCATATGACAATAACACGAGGTTCAGTCAGCGCTGGAAAGTGCTCGAAACCCCTGAGGACTTGCCCGGAAAGTTTAAGCAGAACGGATAGATGTAGGAAGAGAACTGAAAAAGAGTCCGAAAGAGGAAAAGTAACTCATCCCAGGGACGAACAGATAGGTTACGTCCGCTAATAAGTGGAGTTCGCTCTGTTCCTGGTATAATTCGGAACATATGAAAACTTTTAGAATCCCTTTATTTTCCATTTTTTTTTCGCCGTCGTAAACATATAATCGCAGTCGTCGCGCGAATACCAAATGAACACTAATTTCGACGGTGTTCTCAAATTTGGCTTGTCGGTTCGAATAATTGTGGAGTAAGATAGCATAAATGTACAATAGAACCAATATCTTTTATTCTATTGGGTTGGCAACTAAATAATTGCCGATTTCAGTTATAGATATCTCTCACTCCCATTTTTATGATATCCGTAAATGTTATATTATAAAATCATTATTATTATTATTATTATGTTATTTTTTATTATCCGTGAATGTTAGCAACTCGACAAATTGAATGCAGCGGTCAAGGAAAAGCGACTAGAATTGGTCAATCGTAAAGGTGTCATTTTTCAGCAGGACAATGCTAGGCCGCACACGTCTTTGTCCACTCGGCCAAAATTGATGGATATTGGTTGGGAATTGATGTTGCACCCACCATATAGCCCTGATCTCACGCTATCGGATTACCACTTATTTCGATCCCTGAATAACTCCCTTCGTGGTAAAACTTTTAATGATGATGACGGTGTAAAATTTCACTTAACTCAGTTTTTAGCCGGAAAGCGTGGAATTTTCAAATTGTCAGAGAGATGGCAAAAAGTCAGCGAACAAAATGGAAAATTCATTACAGATTAAACTTCATTCCAAGTAAAAAAAAATTTTTTATTTCATGGAACAAATCGGCAATTACTTAGTTGCCAACCCAATATATTGTCTAAATACATTTCACATGAAATATTTCCATGTAAGAGATGTCATTTGAATATAAATACACGCGTTTTAGGAAGAATTATTTGTTTGAACCATTTGCAATACTATATGCAGCACAGAATTTCACAGACGACGTTTAATATTAACGTTATGAAATTACAAGTATAAAAATGCCAACAACAAATATTTCGTTCGTTTGTTCAACAATTAATTGTATTATTTTAGCAAATGAAATGTTTGTAATTACCGGTGAAATTAGAGTAACAGTTTTTATAACCACCGCATTGTTCCATCGATTGATTTTTGCAGTGCACAAAAATTGATTGACTTAACGGCATCATGTAAATTCTAATAATATAATATTATATTATAATATAAGCTTTATATTATTATATAATATATATAAATTTAAAATTTATTATATAAATTATTATATTATATCGGATATTATAATATCCGAAGCTTATATAATAATATAAGCTTCAGATATTCAATGTGTTTCTGAATTGATTCCAGTTTCGAGGAATTCCTCGCAACAGCAAATAGAGCCGGAGCAAAATCTGTTTCCAGTACCACGGATATTGTTCGCAGGAGTAATAAGCCACTTCGGAGACAATATTGAAGTCCTAAAAGTCTTAAAAGACTGTGCGGAAACTTTTCCTGATTCTGTTCGTTTCCGAACAACAAGGACAAGGGAACCAGATAAAGCCCAAGCGGCAGGAAGCGCTAGAAGTGCGAAATAAAGTAGAACGAAAGGGCACCTCGGGGAAACACGTCGTACTACCAGCGAAACGTAATATTAATAAATTTTCGAACGCGATATTACAGTCTTGATTTCGTGCAATCCCTAAAGCTCACTTATTTGCGAGATTGTATTCGCGTGTCATTATATAAGAATATGAATTTATGATAACGCAAATAAATCGAACAATTCGATTAACTCTACTTTTTACCAAAATAGTGAAAAGCACTGTGGCGGCTACCTCCAGACCCGCCAGCAGAGGGCTCCTCTTCCCGCTAGTAACCGATCCGCCTCGATCCCTATATATACAGAGACTTCGTCCTACTACCACGTGTAAGGCAAGGGGCCGCTAGGATAGCCTTACTGATGAATCCTCTAGCGGGCTCCGGACGAAACGCCTCCCCTCTCCTTTTCTCACCCAAGCACACACACTATGACCGCCGCCAAAGCACATTTAAAAATCTGAATTTTAATTTATGTTTTTACAGAAGCGTCAAAAATATCTTTCAAAGTTTTCGTTTCGCCTAATTTCTGAGAAAGGAGTCGAGAGAGGGGTCAAAATGAGATTTTAATTTAACAGTATTTCTACATAAGGGGTTAAAGACGACACTTCATCAAATTTTCGTTTAGCATTATTTCTACGGAATGGGTGAAACGACACTTTATACAACGTTAATTTAATAGTATCTTTACGAAAGGGGAGAAAAGACACCTCTCAAAATTTCCGTTTAACATTATTTCTACGAAATGGGTCAGAGGACACTTTTTAAAATTTCTATCCGAAACAATTTTCTAAGTTAAATCACTTTTCCTCAGCCGGCTTCTCAACTTTCCCTAGAACGATTAGAAAAGTGACGTGGTAAAAATAGGTATACACAGACCAAAGTACAGTGAAAGTATGATCGATGATGTTCAATCTTCGATTAACGGGAATTATCAATACCCTCTTTCCCGGCGCTGCGGAAGAGTGTTGAAACTTCAGATTCAATTTGAACTAACTACTCCGACATCAATTTGGAGAGCGGTTGGCGCGTTAAACGCGTGAAAAATTCAAGTTCGCTGGTGCAATTTCCAAGGAATATTATGTTACACGCTTGCCGGAATCTGAAGGCAAATGGTACATTACATCCTTCGGGTAAGGCACGCCACTTGGCCGTAAGCTTAATGGCTCAAACAATCGGGCGCAAAATTCTCAGGTTTGACTCGCGGTGTCGCGAAACTTCGACGTCAAATTTCCGACACATTCGTTCATAATTATCGCAGCTGCGACCGCGCTTTTCGTCGCCGAGGGACACGCAATCGCGCAACAGTTTGCGCGACAAAGAGGCGACTCCAACGCCGATGTCGCGTCAAATGCACGCCTAAAAAACTTAAATTTCGGTAGCGACAAGAAAAAGGATACATAGATCACCGAGTTGATCGATTCATCGGCGACACAGCGTTCGCCTTATTTAGCGCGGACGAACGATAACTGCTGATCTAGGAGGAACAGCCCCAAGGACTCGGAAAAGGGGCCGAGCGGAAGAAGAATTCCACTCGTAAAACGCGGGAGGGCTAAGGTGTATGGGTGCAAAAGCAATGATCACATATTATCCGTGGACATATATCTCCCGGTTTTAGGTGCCGCGCGATTTTTTCGTCCGATCTACGGCAATATTTCGGCGACCTCACGGGTTCCCGAGGGCCACTTGCGACTCGTCCAACTGCGAGGCCGAGGGGGGCCTCGCTAATTGAACGTGTAGGACACTGGAGCTAATTACTGTGAGCTAGCCAATTACTGCGTCTTTTGTATATTTTCAAGCATAAATAACATAATCGAAAAAGATATACCAAACATTTCTACTTAAATTCAAATTAATTTCTTCTAATACTATAAAATTTGTTTGAACTTTTTTATATCGATTTCGTGAATTTTTCAGCAAAACTCGAGAAAATAGTGAACGAATTGTGTTGGTGAAACGAATTAAAATTACCGGAGAACAAAACAGTGATTATTTGTTCAAATAACCTACATAACCTGAAAATTTTAATCATCTCTGAATCATCATCAAATCGTATTTTCGAGAAGAAGAAACGTAAACAGGAAATTTTGTTGATACAGTTATCTCTATTGAGAAACTCTGTACCTTTGAGTTCTTCAAAACTGTTCATTAAATTGCTGGATTTGTTTTTAGCAGTAGGAACGCCAGGAGTCCGCTAACGAGGCACAGTAATTGGCTCATCTGACCAACAACAGCATTAGAGAGGCTCCAATTACGTCTGTATATCGTTATGCAAATTTTCTAAGCTGCGACTCCGAAAGGCGAAACGCGTGCACCGGCACGCCGTCCGGATTTTAACCGTGCGTGGAAAGCTCGATTACTTCGTTCGAATAATAAGCATGTCTTTAATCGACCAGGATACGATACACGAAATCCCAATTGAGTTTGTTGGAAAGTTCGGTGCCGGGCTCTGCGTCCCCCCCCCCCCCGCCGCGGAAATCCGATTCGCGCGTTTCGAATGGTTCGCGAAAAGTGGATACGCGTAAAGAGAAACAGATGCAAATTGGATTGCGCGACGCGAAATAAATGTCGCGGGTGCAGCGGCATGCATTCGGCGCCGCGGTATTTAATGCGGCTGAAATGTAGTATGCGACTCTGTCGCGTTGCATTTCTGTTGTAAATCGTCTGCGACCGCTGGAAATATTGTCGCGGAATCATTCGATGGATAAATGCTTGCACGTACGAGATGGAAATGCGATAACTAGGCGAGTCATGGGTTCGAGCACAGATTTCGATGGTATTTTCAGCCGTCCGTGTTACCGGGATCTACGACAAGTATTCTCTAAATTTTCATCAGCTTTTAACATTATTCATTATTCCAATCTTTTTCGTCATTTCAATCGATTGCTAGATTTGCCCAATATTTTAAAGTTTAATGACTTTAGTAAATTGGTTAGTTTTTAAAATATTATTCCGATTTACCAAGAATGTTTTTAACCATTTGCAGTGCAGTAAATGAGTCAGTCACGAGTTGGAACAAAATTCGATTCTTCCATTATCAGTATCTAGGAATTAAAGTAAATAAAGTCAGAAGAAAAAAAAATATCTCGTTTTATAGAGAAATGATTCGAAGGAAAGATACCAAGAAAAATATCAGTTTCACAGACATTTTCAGCTTATTAACCGTGAGACATCTGTTAATAATATTTTTTCGTATTAAAAAAGAAACAGAGATATTCCAGTGCTAGTTTTGTACTGTATGGAGTACTGTCTTTAGAAAAGTATGTCGAGAGTTTCACCCAACTTGATAACGAACATAATACCCACGCAATAAAAATACAAACGTTATACTTGTTATTCGTTTAGTACAGCCTGCTTAAAAAGACAAAGAAAGTAGTAATGTCTACTACATTATGTATACTTGCTATTAAATACCATGCTCTTTCATATACTTGACTGGGCAAATTATTTCACTAACGCACGTGTATTTCTATCAATAACCAAGTCTGGTAATTCGGCTGGCAATCCGAACTGCTGCTCCACTAAACCGCCAAGTAATGCCTAACAATGACAATGCTCCACTCCGCTTTTGTGTACTTTCAGTAAAGACCGCCGCGATACCATTCGAACCGGGAATTAATAGCACAATCTGACACATGTGGGGTCTGAGCAAAGTCTTATGGACCTCGACTTCCGAGGTTTCGTGTATCGAACAGGTCTAATCGAGTATCAGGGATTTCAAGGATTTCGCAAGTTCGGGACTCCATAGAAGCTTCGAAGACCTCGGGACCATCCTGGACAGGGAATACTAGGATATCCAGAATATCCTGAAATCCCTAAGATGCTCTACTACTTCGCGCATGCGAGGTAACTCTTGAAAGTTCGCTAGAAAAAATCTGGGCGCTCTAGGATCGTCATAAATAGCAGCCAGGTCGATGGTATAGAATCTACATATTTTATGCTATAGGCTATAGATTATGCAGTTCTGTGTTGGTCCGAACGAACGGTTGCGTTTGTCGGCTCCTTCTGTGTCCCCAATGAACTACGCATATCGAATAACAATACCTTACCTGAATCGTATCGGATGAATGCACGGGGTGCACCTGATCTTAGTTAGTCGCGATCAGTTTCTGGACCGCGATTATTTGTTTCCTTGAAGCTGTTACTTACTTTATCATTTTTTAAGTATATTGGTTCTTGATAATTCTTATAACCTAGTGGTCAAATATAGTACTTCCTTATTTGAAGGTTTACTTTTGTTATATTCTGACACAAAAATAGATTATTATCTAAGCATTTCATTCGACTTCTCTGCTAGATGATAATATATTTGAATAATATAATGATTATGTGATAAAACGTTTGGATAGCCGAATATTGCAAAAATAAATGGTCTGATAAGACAGTACGAGATATATAAATTATTAAAGAGGTAAAAATCTTTTTGGAACCTTCGTGCTCACTATTTTTATTTTCTATATATATCGTCAGTATGCTAATAAAAACCAGTAATTATTATCGTTCAAGTATGGATATCCAATGGATATTTACTTATTTTTGTAATATACTGACACAAAAATAGTTTATGATGGAAGAATTTCATTCGAGTTCTCTGCTGTATGGTAATATATTTAAATAATACAATGATTAGATGATGAAACGTTTGGATAGCAGAATATTGCAAAAATAAGTGGTCTGATAAGACAATACAAGATGTATAAATTATAAAAGAGTAAAAAATCTATTTGGTATCTTTGTGCACACCATTTCTATTTCCTATAAATATTGTCAGTATGTCAATAAAACCAGTGATTATTATCGTTCAAGCTTGACTATACTGACGATATTTATATAATAGAAAATTAAAATGGAGTGCACAGAGATACCAAATATATATTTTACTCTTTTATAATTTATACATCTTGTATTGTCTTATCAGACCATTTATTATTCCAATATTCTGCTATCGAAACGTTTTATCATCTAATCATTGTATTATTTAAATATATTATCATCCATCAGAGAACTCAATATGAAATTCTTAGATAATAAACTATTTTTATATCAGAATATTACAAAGGTAAACCTTTTGGTCCTAAATGGACCTCTTGTCGATTTTTAGCCGAAGGAAGATACGTCGTTATGGCATTTCCCTGGTCGGAAGACACGGCGTGAACACCAGAACGCAAAAATATTTGGCGTTTCGTTCGACCAAACGTGTCGCTGAACTTTCATAGTCAGAGATACGGTATAAATCGAATGACTGTACGCGAGCAAAAAGGAAGATCGAAAGTTTACAGACACATTTTTCCTCGTACAGATCCGATTGTGAAAGAGTCGAGCACGAAAATTTATTGAGATCGTTATTTGTACCGTGTCTGACAGTCACTGGATATTTCTTCTTCCAGGGAGCATCGATCCTAGTACGTACATATTTCGTTTCACTGTTTGCTAACAGCTGAAATGAAATTTATGTGAAGAACAAAGAATGCAAGCAGTCAATAAGAGTTTACAAATTATAATTGAGCCGTTTATTTTGAAAGTGGCATAAGTCACTTTTTTTTTAATTAAAAGATACCGTTCAATTGTAATTAGTGTTGCCATTAACTCGATTTTTTTGAACAAGTAACTTATGCCACTTTCAAAATAAACGGCTCAATTGTAGCTGGAGCAATTATTTGTTCGTATCGAATAAAAAAAGATCAACGACAGCGACAGTTCCGTCCAATACTTACAAATATCTTTCTTAATATCTTACCAGTTCCATAAACTGGTCTATTTGAAGCTTCAATATGTTTCTAGGTTGACCTCGAGACATTGGACATTTCAGAAATCGCTTGGACCGATGAATTTTGTATTTTTATCAATTTTAAAAATTTTTTAAATTTCGGACTTCGTTTTCGTCTACCTCCGATGGCAGTCCTGAACGCGGATGATCCGTAAGCACCTTTATAAAAGCAATGAAACCATTTTCTGTGCGAACGGAATGATCAAAGATCTACCTAAACGGCGCGAGCACAGTTTGTGCAACGACAATTGCTTTATTTCCACCGCGAAACTCGTTCGCCGGAAGGTATCGGGAACTTGTACACGTGTCACTCAACATTTTCCACAGTGCAAAAGATAAAATGCTTATCGTTCCCTTCCCTTTCTACCCCGAATGCCGCTTTTAGACTTAACTCGATCATCTCGACCTAGTTACCTTAGCGACTAACACTCTGCGCTCGTTAAACACATTGTGAGTAGCGGGGAACGCGTTCTGCCGAGCATCCGGTACAAGAAAAATGTGTCGAAAACGTTGAATAAATCTCACCGGGAATACTCAGCGTCCAACGGATCCACTGCAATTTCCTCGAGCAACGTTAGAATCGTATTATTGCCCGACTGCGAGACCGACGTCCGTGATTACAATTTTATTGCTTCCGTCGTAGACGTAGCTCCGCGACGGTGAGCTTGGAGTCGCGGCAGGCACGCGTAATTAACGGGAAAACTATACAGAATGGACGACCGCCGAGGACGATACGCACAAAGGTGTCCCATGATGCCATTCTTAATTACTGTTCCGGATTGATTCGTCGGTTGCGGTGCTGTTAGGACTTCAGTCAAAGCGAAACGTCTGGCTCTAATTGCGTTCGAGCCGTTTACGGCGATTGCGTATACGCGCGGAATTTGTCCCAGCAAAACTCGGGACCGCGCGTACGCCACGGAATTCCATCATCTCGAGAAAGTTTGGCTCGCCTCTGTCGTCTTCTTCGACCAGGTTTATGTCGCGAACATGACGAAAACGCTGTTTCCGAGATTCAGACGATTCTCACATTCCGCGATCATTCCGCATCCTTCGCGGATGATACCGAAATACCAGTCGCGCATTCCGGCCCCGAAAGTACCAGTAAACACACTCGGTATCGCGTGGGGAAATAGAGGAATGGCTCAGGGATAAAAAAGAAATAATAGCTAACTTCGGTGAATGTAACCGCGTCACGTTCACAGTTTCCAGACGGTATCCGCCGAATGTTAGGGAAGTGGAGCCGGTTACTGTGGGGTGACCGATTGCTGTGCCTTTGGTTCGTTGACAGGGATAATTCATTTTATATTTATCGAATTAGACGCGTTACATTTTGTCTATTGGAAATTGAACAAAATAAGAAAAATACGAATATTTAATATGACATATTCGGTAAATAGAAAATTAATTATCATACACTAATTGACAGGTATATTTAATTCCGTATTTATCCAATAAGATGCGTTACATTTTTGTTATTGGAAATTGAACAAAATAAAAGAATGCGAGAATTTAATATGATCTATTCGACAAATACAAACATAATTATCACGCAGTAGTTAACTCCTTAGTGGACACGGTAGTTCGCTCGAAAACTCTTTTGTGTATTTTGCCAAACATCTTGTGTTCCTTCTATATTTTAATAATGATCAAATTTGTACTAATGCAAAAGACACCAACGAATAATTGAAATGTATCAAAAAGTGAGATATAGGTAAAAAAAACCGTTCAATTTGTCGAAAACTTCGAACATCACTTTGATGGACACAGTACCTCGCTCAAAAACTGTCTTGCATATTTTATTAAATATTTCGCGTTCTCTCTATACTTGAATCGATATATGTACATATACAAAAGACATCGATGTACAATCGAAATGTTCAAGACGAGCAACACAGATAAAAAGTACTGCGGATTTTTGGGAACATCGGTCGTCGCTGTAATAGGCTCAGTGAATGACGTGCTTACCCTAAAAAACAAAAACGTAAAAAAGGGGGGAGACGAATGTATCGGCAGAGGAAAAAAGTCATCCGTATGTCTCTTTCCGTAAAGCCCCGAAACGGCCATTTCGTTACCAACAGTAATCCTAGTCGTCGAAGACCCTGCACGTTCCATGTTCCTGGAGCGGAACAGCCGAGCTGCGCGCTGCGTGTACGAGAATGGATATCCGCGGCAGGTCGATAAACGGCGTGGAAACAAAAAGGAAACAGAATAGAATCGGCGGGGAACCCGGAAGCCGCCTTGGTATAAGGGATGATAAGCTTTGCGAGACGGCGTCACCAAACCGGAATATCGGTTCCGTTCGCTTTGGTTCTCGCTGGCGCGGCGAACGGCCATTTACATCGACACGATAATAAGCCGCGCTCAAAAGTACCGTCGAAACCTCTCGAGATTCTGGAAGTAACATTGTCGTGGAATTTACCGCGAAATCCCGCGTACACCGGCGTGAATGGAGGTAACCGCGCAGCCGGCAAAAAAAGACCGCGAGGTAAAAAGAGGCCACGTTTCGCGGCCTGGCCCTGGGAAACGTGGAAAGTGCAGTCGGGCAAACGAAGGCAGAGGAACGGCGGGGAGGGGTGGGTGGGGAGACGGCGATTAAACGAGGCACTTCTTTGCATTACGCTTGACGCGATGGGACGAGAGAATTAAATGAGACCGGCGCGGCGCTCACGCATCGTTTTCCTTCAAATCTCGCGGAATCCGCCGCCGGTTTCAAATTAGTTCTTGATGTCGCACGACCAACGTGGATGCTCGCAAAGTCTCTTAATGAATGGTATAACGAGGGTGTGTCGCGAATTCTGCTCGGCGCGTCGAGCCCGCGAAATAGTCTGCCGCTGATGATGCACGGGGTGTCTCAGCCCGGATAAGCCATCGAGATGTCACCTTAAGCTTCCGACGATCACAGACTAGACGATTTTCCAGTGGCTCCGCCAGCAACCGCTCTTAACGCTCTCTCACCTGGCCCCGCTTGCACTCGGAACCTCGAGTTGTGTTTTTTATCGGCTTTAACCGTAAAACTGCTGAGCACTTCGCGCGATCGACGGATGTATGGTTTTTTGACAAGATTGCGTTTAGTCGCAGGTTGTACAAATTCCATTCAGATTCATATTTGCAATATTTACATCCTTGTTTGAGCATTAATTTCTATTCAGATTTATCATATTTGTGATGTCTTTATTCATATATACATGGTGATTTCTATTCACATTTATTCATATTTGTGATATTTATATTCACACTTACATATTAATTAATATTCACGTTTATTCATATTTGTGATATTTATGTTCATATTTACATATTAATTAATATTCACGTTTATTCATATTTGTGATATTTATATTCATATTTACATATTAAATCCGATTCGCATTTGTTCATATTTGTGATATTTATATACATATTTACATATTTAATTCCTATTCACATTTATTCATATTTGCAATATGTGCTTCAAGCAAGAAGTTCATTCGAATTTCACGAAGAAATATTTTAGTAATTTCAATAATCGTCCCCCATTTTCCGAATTTAATTTCTGACAAAAAGTCAGTGTAATGAAAACATTGATTGAATGGAAAGAAATACATTTTACAACATTATCAGTGAAACAGTGAAACTATTTCATTCAAACAAGAATGAATAGATAATTGTTTCATTAGACGTCTCATTAACAACAACAACTATTCAATTCTCCAATGTGAAAGTTTTCCATAAAGTTGAAATTGTAACAAACATTTTTATTATTCTCACTCATCCAATTTTAACACGTTGTTGATTGCGGGTTGCAGATAGAATTTCAATTCCATTTTCGACGACACCCGGAACAAATGAAATAAAACGAACGAGTAGGTGCGGTAAAAATAAATGTTCAGCAAACCTTGTCGCGTACAATATAATGGCCGTTTCCTAATTTATTTAAATTAATTGCAAAACTTCACTCGTACACAGGTCTGTCTCAATGTATTCTTTCGCTTCTGACGGTTTTCGATTTCTCAAATGTCTTCTTAATTCCGTAAAATTCTTAGTTTCTTAATAAAAATTAAATTAGAATATTTCAGACACTCGTAAAGAGAAAGCTAAGTGCAGTCTTCCGACAAAAAGAATAACGAAGCAAAACGATTCGGATAAGTAGAGAAAGTCCAAGTGTATTGTTGCTGCCAAGTGGCCAGGATTTATGGCAGGGGCCATGTGCTTGGGTATCCCGACGGTATGGGTCTGTCTTTGGCCGTTCCGGGGCACGTGCGACCCCGTCATAACGTCTCCTGGTCCTTGATTACGGTCCAGTCAATTACGGTTGGGTCTCGCACTGTTTGGGCACGTAGGCCCATCAGCGCAGGATGTTTAGCAGGTGTTAGTTTGCCATTCTCCCTGCTAACTCCCGGCCCACCGCTTTGGGACAATCTCAATGGATCTGTGATTGCAGTGATTGGACCGTAATTCCTTGCCGCCCACCCTAGGTCAAGAAGAGTAGGGAGGACCGAGGTAATATTAGGGATGACCCCGTTCCTCTAACGAGAGACATTCGTGAGACCACAAGGGACTCACTGGACACGAAACCACAAGGGACTCGGGAGATACACGAGAGTCAGGAGAGACCACAAGAGACTCTAGAGACATCGTGAGAGATACGCGAGACCATAAGGGACTCACGAGATACCTAAGAGACTTAGTAATCGGACGGCACACCACGTACAAAATTCTACAGAGCTCGAAGCTCACAAGGAGCACCAACGAGCATTTTAACATGTATTGTACTTAAATCTCGGGGAACTTGTTAGCAAAGGATCAAAACGTTCCGCTCATGCCTTTGATATTTTCGCGCGTTTACCCGCGGTTAATGCGGGAACATTCAAAATCAGGTTAAGATACACGATCTATTAAGAGCTGAAATTTAATATTTGCTTTACTTTCTTTTTTGTTTTTTTTTCTTTTTTTACTGAAAGTAACTTCACTGTGCCGCTAAAAAGAAGCGAATCGACGTTGAATTCGCAGTTCTGCTCGCCCCGAAATGTGTAACCGAACTTTCCGATGGAAAAAATTACACCGCCGTGGTTGCAACGTTTTCAGAGAAAATATCTTGGACGCGAATTTTCTTTTCTATTGTGAGCAAATTCTCGCCAGCCTCTAATCCGGGTTTTCATCGACTAGATATTTCGCTGGTAAAAATTAGGCAGCGATAAAAAGAAGTCTGCTTAATTAGTACATTTACTATCCAAGTAAATTCAAGGTGCATTATAATTACAGATTAATTGACTGCAGTTTTTCGTGCATTTATTATAAAAGTTAATAGCTACAATTTAAAATAGTACGACAATTAATGGGATTATAAAATATAAAATATAATTGAATATTTTAATGTACTTTAAATACGCCTTAATTTGTTGAAATTATTAAATATATATATATATATACATGAAAAGTCCATAAGCGGTTCTTATTACTTACAATAGATGCAACAAATTTTTATTTTGTATAAAGTAAGTTTCCTTTCTTTACGAATTTATTTATAGGTTCCTGTGTCTTTCTAAATTTCTAGTATGCTTGTGAAAAAATTTATTTACGTCCTTCAAATGACGTCGAAGATGACAGAACGTTCATATAACGTTCAATAGTTGCTTTTTCTTATTTCAATAAAATTGGATTTACAACACAAATGAGACACCGTGCAATACTTCACGATAGCAGCAAGAAGCACTGTAGCTTAATAAGCCCCATTAATAATACGGCGACAGGGAATGGTGCAATGCGTATTTGGATCCATTCGGAGTCCGAAAAAGCTGCTGATGTAAATGGTGTAGGAATGAATAATTTCTTCGAGATACATATGGCACGTCTTTCCATCTTCACGTCGGCGACTTGCGAATGCTAATTAAGCGGATAAGAGTTTTTCCTCCAACAACAGATTTATTGGAAACGTGAAAATAACTTCCCCAGTCATTCGTTACAGTGGATGTTCGGACACTTTTTAATACGGAGAAAATGTAATGACATTGAATCGTGAAGAGGCTCAATTTAGCAGACAATCGCCGAAACAATATTTACATAAATTCAAATTGGTTGAAATGGTAAAGAGAAATTTAAAACAGAAACCATACTTTTTAACTTTTTTATTTGAGTGATTAAATTATGTATAACATGTCATAAAAGGAATCCAATTGTTATTTCAATCTATTGTTCAACTCTATAAAGAAATAATTGTACCGTACGAAGAAATAATTGCGTAATTATGAAGAAATGATTGCGCATGAGGTACAGTAAATTCTCCCCAATTGTCCCTCAGCTTCGAAATGAAAATGGACAATTTAGGAAGATGAGATACGATTATTCGAGCCTCGTGGCTCGTTTTTATAGTAAACAATTGTAAAAACAAGCCACAAGATCATTTATTAATCGTGTTTAATAATCGTAATAATCGAAATTAATAATCGTAATAATTATCGTATTTAATAATCATATCTCCTCTCCCAAATTGCCCATTTTTGTGCACAATCTGAGCGTCAATTAGGAAGAATTTACTACAGTTTCGACTAATAAATGTACCATCCTATATTCCACGGTCGGCTGGAGGTGGAAATTTCCACGGTGGCCTGTATCTTCGGAGCGAGGGTGGTGCGAGAAGGGGCTGGGCGAAGGGGACGAAGAAGGAGGACGCGAAAAGCGATGGGGAAACGTGGCGTCGAACGGGAGGACCGAGGAAGGGTCGAAGAAGAGGGGCGAGCGAGATCGCGAGGGTGGGAGATGCGGAAGGAAGATAAAAGAAAGACTTACTCCTGCTTGCCAGACACCCCCGCCCCGCCCGGGGTAGCGGAGCGGGGGTAGTGCGAGGTTTGACCCGCTAAAACCACCACGGCGACCTAGGGACGCTGTGTTTGTCGCTGGCGGATTACGGGGGAGCCACGGGAACTCTTGTAGAACACAACCGCGGCTCATCCTCGCCTAGCCGGCCACCAGGATGGAAAAGCTGTAGCCGGTCGCGTCCCGAGGGGAGATGAATCCTCCCCCCTTGAATCTTCTTGATTCGGCGGTGCGAGGGGCCGCACCCCTCACCGCCGCGTCACGACGGCCGCACAAAGATGTTCCCAGGGCCCCCGCCCTGGACACGGCGGCTGCCGGGGGGGGGGGGGCGAGTCGTCACCTCAAAGAAGAGGCGAGTCGTCACCCCCCACTCCCAACAGGAGAGGACCTCTTCTATTGGCGGGCGGCGGGCACTAAGTCTAGCAAGAGCTGGTTCACCCGCCGCCCGCCTACCCTCAGCTGCTCGGGGGCTCGAGGCGTGGGCGCACACGCAGCCCCCGAGCTAGTCGGTCCCGCTCACGACCTCGCCCGGCAGCCTCCTTCTGCAGCATTACCTGTTCGCAGAAGGAGATTGTTGCCGCCCATTTTCTAGGGCACTCCAGCATGGCCCCAACTAAGCTGGAGAGAGCGAGGTCGTGGCCGACTTCCCGTTTTAGGACTCGGCGCAGCGCTGAAAAGGTGGGGCATTCCTACAGCGTATGCTGCGCCGAGTCCTCCTCCGCACCACAGCGGTGGCACACCGTCGTCGCTTCCCGACCGATGCGACACAAATAAACACCGAAGCTGCCATGCCCGGTGAATACCTGCGTCGCCCGGTAGGTGAGCCTGCCATGCCGCCTCTCCCGCCACGAGGTAAAGTGTGGCAGGAGAGCCCCGGCGACCCGCTCGCCGGCGTAAAGACTTACCCTTGCCAGAGCGACAGCTGGGAAGCTGTCACAGGCGAGTTCCACTTCCTCGCCCGTGTTTCCATGACGTTGACTCGAGAGGTTCCTCGCTGCCGTCAGTGTGTTCATCCCCATCCGGTCACCGACGAAGAGAACGTCGCCCCGCGCCACGCCGCACGGCGGCGTCGTCCCGCTGACGCTCGAACTCGCCGCCGACACGCGAATACGTGCCTCGATCGCGTGTGTCGCAGCCTCATACCAGACCTCCCGCTCTGCGAACAGACATTTTTCTCCATTCAGGGAATGATGTGTATCGTAATCCCCTCTCCCCTCACGAGCCTCGAACCCATCTTAATTGAATCTATAGTCCGGGCGCGCTCGACCGAGCTATGAATCTACGTGGAAAAGGATCACTAGTCGGAAACGGCTTCTTATCTTAGCTTGTAATGATATTGTTAACGGAGAAAATTTACTTTGGCGAGTTTCTCGATTTTCATTACCAGTAGAACTCCGTTTTTGCGAGCTCGACGGCAGGCTATTGGAGCTGCGCAGGGTGGTGGGGCCAGTTACTGAGTGGTAGTAAATTACTTTGTGTATTGTTTATATTCGAACGTAATTAACTTCTTTTTTTTATTAAGCTGTTAAACACCCTATGGGTTTATTAACAATATAATTTGTAATATATTATTACAAAATTAATATTACATGTACAATATATTGTACAATATTATTACATATTACTTTGGATATATGAAACTTGTCAAGTATTGTATCTAACGCTCAAGGATCATAATTAACTTCATGTTTGTCGAATAAGGTATAACACATTTTTGTATTTAAATTGAAATTGATTGTTTATTTGTTAAAATAAAACATGCAAAAGACAAAAGTTCTTAAAATACGGAAATTGTTTGAATTTTTGGTACTGAATTAGCGAGATCTCCTGTCAAGCTTGCGAAAAAGCTTAACAAAATGGCGAACGAATGAAGATCAATGTTCGGTAAAATAAATCGTTGCAGTCCCTTTGAAAGGTGTAAGTTATTGTAATTGTACTGTATATGTTTGATTTTCTTCATATTGTATTTAAATACTTCTATGAAATACAAATATGATATAAATATCGAAGTATATATCCTTCTTTAAACAGTTAGCTATCTTCGACGAGTATACTCGTCATGAAGAAGTGGCCATAATCTGTTATGACGAGTATACTCGTCACGCAGAAATAGCAAAAATTTATGTCACGACGAGTATACTCGTCACAAAGAAATAGCAAAAATTTGTCACGACGAGTATTCTCGTCACGAAGAAATAGCAAAAATTTATGTCACGACGAGTATACACGTTACGAAGAACTAGCAAGAATTTATGTTACGACGAGTATACTCGTCACGAAGAAATAGCAAGAATTTATGTCACAATGAGTACGTTTGTCATGAAGAAATAACAAAAATTTATGTAACGACGAGTATACTCGTTATAAAGAAAGAACAAGAATTTAGGTTACGAGTATACTCGTCACAAACAAGTAACCGATTAACAGTGCTGTTAGATTGCTTTCAACGTACCAAAAATCGCAAAAATGAAAACGAACGTCTAGTTAACTCTTGTTTGTTGCTCTCAAGATAGTTAATGTTTATACCGCATAAATAAAATATTGCATAAAATTCTCTGCATTTAGTGTTTCATATTTCGCCGATCGCTCTCGCCCCTCTCGATATTGAATCTTCGTCTGTTCCGCCGATTCCCTCGACGCTAATGTATTAAACGTTTAAATATTTTAATGCGGCAAGTGGACATTCTCGATAACGGAAACCGAACTGTAACAAGGTGTCATTAGACGCCGAGGAGGATTCGCGAGCGCTGAAAACGTGGAACGACGATGATGCTAATCTTTAAGTACCGTGCTTCTTCCCGGGCCAGCTCGGCTACGTTGGAATTGTCATGTTGCAGGCTGAAATCGCGCTCCCCTGTCTGCGACAGAAGCGTCTCTCGTTTGGATGCTGCCGAAGGGGCCGGATATATTAATTGAATCTGTTAGTAAAACGGACCGAATCCAACTGTTTCCGGGGAAGTCGTTTGCCGCTGTTACCCGCGGAAAAAAGATCGCCTCGCCAGCGTTAACCGAGTCAAAAAAGGAACGGAACGACGGAGATTAGAGTCTTCTAAGGGTCGCGTAAAAGTCGTGGAATTTCGCCGAGTTATCCCGACTCGAAGGGATAATAACCAACGGAAATCGTCGACTTTTAAAGCGTCCGATAAAATGGGAAAATAGAATGTATCGAACCGACGAAATTCTTATCAATGATCTCAACATTAAATTAATTTCTCCGGCTGTGTTTCACTCGATTATTATGTCTGCCCGCTTCGCCGGACACAGATGCAACTAATTTTACATAATTAAATTGTACTTAACATTACTCGTGTGATACGAATTCATTTGATAATTAACCAACCGGCACGGAAATAATCAACGATCTAATTGTACGAAATTCTTTTCTTTTCTGTTTTGCAATTATGTGGAGCGTATTGGTTAAACTCACTAATTATTTTAATTGTGCACACTCGTTACATGACTACGATAAATTGACTGAAAATTTTATGAAAAATTGAAATTGTCAGCATTAATTGCAAGATTCTGGAGCTACGTAGAGATTTCATTCTTTTTCGAATTATTTTATTCTGTTGAAAATAAAATAACGGTATTTTTGTATCGTTTAATTTATTTTTCTTCTTCGTTTTCCGTTTGACTACTCATTTTTGTCACAAATGCAAAAAATCCGCGCTTTAATGATAAGAGCACACGTTCCACCCGGCGTAAAATAACTTTTGTTCGTCGTCGCTGTATCCTTCGTTTTATCAGTTTATAAAAGTAACAATGAGACATTTGTTCTGATTTTTAACAAATATTATTGCAACGTTTGCCGCAAGTAACATATAAATTGAATAAATAACTCGTAAATGTATCTCTATACGATATAAATAATCGTAAATTAAAGAATTAGAGACCCATCATTTTGACAGGTTCCGTAAATCTAATGTTAACCCTTTGCACTCGAAACTATTTAAACTGTAAATATAATCATTTTTCTCACTTATAGTATTTTTTATTTTATATGATAAAATGCATTTTATGCATATGAAATTGATTCTTGGAACTCACACAACAGTTATTGTTATTATATAATTATTATATAATTATTATATATTATATAATTTTTTAAATCTAAACTTTATTAATATAAACATTATCTTAAAACGTGATGTAACAAATTTTAGTGGTGCCTCTGAGTCACTCGAGTGCTAAGGGTTAATCAAATAAATTTACTAGCAGCGTCAATATTGTCACGAAGTATTATTTCCGTTCCGTTGCCTACGTGACGGAAGAGAGACCATTCTGGCCGAACATGATAATGTGATTATCAGACAGTGGCTTCTTATACTATCGCAGCGTGTTTAGGGCAACCTGTTATGCAACTAGACGGAACAGTTGACGCAGAAAGTTGGCCAGATTTGTGCCGGCGGAGATTTTGTTCGATGGCAGTGTCGCAGAAAATGTATTATGGTGGACGACTGTTTCCTGGAAACTGCGCCACTCCAGGATCTCGTCTCTACGGTTTGCTTAGAAACACATTGCCGGCTAGTAGCCACTAATGGATGAGTTTAAACTGCGCCATACCTACCAAACTACCATATCCTGTCGCGATGGTGGCCAACCCCGTATCTCCATGAAAGCAAGATCCGATACACATCGTGCTACAGAGTTACAATCTGTGCACCCCTTCGGAGACATGTTTCTACTCCGGAGCTGCCTTAAGGAAAGAACCCGCCGTGTAAATGGCACTACAGTACTATCTACGGAGTGTTCGCGTGTCTACAGAGTGGCCCGAAAGTAACGATAATATTTTCTACTAAATCTTGAAGTTATATCGAAGTTATATATATATATATATATATATTACTATCGAGCCCAGAATCTTGAATCACTCAGGGTGTCCCGAATATGTCTCGTAATCCGGATATTGGAGGTTCCTGAGGTCATTTGAAGCAACTTTTTCCTTTGCGAAAATTTTCTCCGAAGCTTCGTTTATGAGTTATTAACGAAAACAAAGATCAATGTTCGAAAGTTTAACGTTGTCAATAAATATAACGGGATAAATCGAAATTTTCTTCTTTATTAACATGTGTGCCATCAACATTATAAATCGATAACGATTCCGTATTTTCTGCAAAGGGAATTAAATTAATTTTACGAAGGCAGTTAATTACAGTCACATAAACCCTACCGTTAATAATCAGTGTTACGGCCAAGTGGCCAGGATTTATGGCAGGGGCCATGTGTTTGGGTACCCGGACGGTATGGGTCTGTCCCGGGCCGTTCCCGGGCACATGTGGCACCGTCATAACGTCTCCTGGTCCTTGAGTACGGTCCAGTCAACTACGGTTGGGTCTGGCATTGTTCGGGCACGTAGGCCCATCAGCGCGGGAGGTCTAGCAGGAGTCATTTTGCCACTCTCCCGCCAGTCCCGGCCCACCGTTTTGGGGCAGTCTCACTTGATTTGGGATTGCCGTGATTGGACCGTAATTCCTTGCCGCCCACCCTAGGTTAAGTAAAGGTAGGGATAACCGAGGTGACCTCGTGAATGCCACACGATTATTCCACCAGTCCTGAGCTGTTCATCCACCCTGAGTCGTCAGTGGATACAGAGGTCTCCCGGGAAGCTAGTTGTTAGAGCACCCGGTTAGCGAATTAGAGTTTTTTGTCGGCACACCACGTGCAAGTAACTACAAGGCTCGAAGCTCACAAGGAGCACCACGAGCAATAACATTTGGTCCTTCGAGCCGGATACTGTGTGGAAAGGTCCACACAGTGCTGTAACATTGTTTGAAGACTTGGCCGTCGACTTGTACATCCAGTGAGGCGCCTGTGTGTGAGGACTTGGCTCAACACCCCCCTGGACGTGATAGCAGCAAGCGGCGTGCATCTTCAAGGGTTAACACGACCAATAACATTTGGTCCTTCGAGCCGGATGCTGTGTGGAAAGGTCCACACAGTGCTGTAACATTGTTTGAAGACTTGGCCGTCGACTTGTACATCCAGTGAGGCGCCTGTGTGTGAGGACTTGGCTCAACACCCCCCTGGACGTGATAGCAGCAAGCGGCGTGCATCTTCAAGGGTTAACACGACCAATAACATTTGGTCCCCCAACGGATTTTGGAAAAGGAAGAACTTCGACCTCTTGGAAGTCCGCTGTCTTTTGTACATCCAGTGCGGCTGCCGTGTGTGAGAACTGGGCTCACCACACCCCTGGACGTGATAGGAGCAAGAGACAGTCGTCATCCGGGTCCACGCTTCGAGCGCAAGACCACTCGAGATTGCAGCAAGAGCCACGCAACGTAAGCTTCCATCGTCAAGGCAACAGCATCCAGGACGTCATTGTCTACTGGGACTCTGGACGCACCTCTAGCCGCCAGGACGCAGCAGGCATCCTAAGGGACGATTTGAGGAAGCCACGTGGTCACGCTAATCCAACCCGTCTATTCCGTGAGTCATTTCCATTATTTTAATCTGTGTTAGCCTTACACATCATGGAAACTGTAAAGTCATGCGTTAGTGAGCGCCGGACTCTCAAGGCCAGACTCACCATGTTCAAAAAATTCCTCGAGTCTGAAGGCGCAACGGTAGATGTAATAGCTTTTGAGAAACGCTTGAGAATGAATGAGGGTCTCTACGAAACCTTCAACCGCATTCAGACCCAAATAGAATGTGTCGTCATGTACACCCCGCACGAGGAAGCGCAGTTTGCCGAGCACGAGTCCTTTGAAAACGATTACTACTCGATCATGTCCAAGGGTGAGACACTCCTTTTGAAAGCTCGCGAAAACTCAGTCACTGCGACGAACTCCGATTCGGAAATCGGTCTATCTCTGCTCGGGGAGGTCGAAGAGGTCGGTAACGTAGAGGTCGGTAACGTAGAGGTCGGTAACGCGGAGGTCAATGGCAAAGACTACGATCCGTGCGAACAGCACTTTGTTGAAAATACTAGGCGCGACGAGCAGGTGCGATCCGTCGTAGCGATTCCGTCCAACGATAGGACTCATGAATTGGGAGAGTCTCGTCCTCAGGCGGAACGTGGGCTTCTGGATTTAGAACGCAAATTCAGGAAGCAGCCCGACCTCCAAGCGCGGTATAAGGAGTTCTTTCGCGAGTATGAAAATCTGGGCCATATGTCAAGATTGGATCCGAAGGACATAGGAGGGGTCAGCGGTAGCTACTACCTGCCTCATCAAGCAGTGATGAAAGGCAATAGCACGACCACCAAACTTCGGGTCATCTTTGATGGCTCAGCGAAAACCGCGTCGGGCGTTCCGTTGAATGATACACAAATGGTAGGCCCCCCCACACAGGATGAGCTGTTTGACATCCTGCTGCGATTTCGTAAACATGGCATTGTTGTGTCCGCGGATGTTGCTAAAATGTATCGGCAGATCGCGGTTAGAGGGGAAGACCGAAGCTACCAACGCATCCTGTGGCGTTTTTCGGAACACGATGCGATAGGGGGGTACAGCTTCAACACCATCACCTACGGCACCGCGTTCGCTTCCTACTTGGCCACTCGGGTCCTTCAGCAGATCGGGAAAGATTGCGTGCACTCGCTGCCGGATGTTAGCGAAGTCATCCGGAGCGACTTCTATGTCGACGATCTGCTGACCGGTTGCGAAACTTGTGAGCAGGCGTTAGTTAAATTGACAACCTCGGTTAGCCCGGAGCACCCAGTCTTGAAACTGATTGAAGGGCAGTCATGCTACAGCAAATTGTTACGAATCCTAGCATACGTTCTTAGATTTTGCTCCAAGAGTCAACGGACGGATAGGGTTTCGCGAAGCAAGTGTCAGGGTTCCCCGTCAGTCACGGAACTTTCTTCAGCCGAACGAACTGTAATCAGAGTCACGCAAAACCATCACTTTAGCGTCGAAATGAGGCAGCTAGGAGCTAGGCAGCCGTTAGATCGAACAAGCTCGTTATTGTCCCTAAACCCATTCGTGGACGAACTCGGGATCATTAGGGTGGGCGGCCGCCTGCGGAATGCTCCGATAGCATTCTCGCGAAAACATCCGATCTTAATACCAAGTTCCAGTCCTCTGGCAGTCCTGATAATTCGGCGCGAGCATCTCCGATTGTTGCATGCCGGTTGCCAACAAACTCTCGCATCTCTTCACGCGAACTACTGGATTCCATCAGGCGGACGAATCACGCGGAAGGTTGTGCGTAGTTGCATGAGATGTTTCCGGACGAAGCCTGGCGCCGCGCAACCCCAAATGGGTAATTTACCAGCCGATCGCGTTACTCCTGCTCGGGCCTTTTCTACGTGCGGCGTGGACTATGCCGGCCCGTTTCTAGTAGTGGACAGCGAGCGCTCTCGAACTAGTAGAAAGGCCTATCTATGCCTGTTTGTTTGTTTTGTGACCAAGGCAGTTCACTTGGAGTTGGCAGTGGATCTGACCACTGATTCATTTCTGAACGGCCTACGTAGATTCACTGCGCGACGAGGAATGTGTCGTGTCATACACTCGGACAATGGCACGAATTTTATTGGAGCGCGAAATGAGTTAAGGGACCTGGGTCACTTACTGGCATCCCCCGCTCACAACGACAAGGTTAAAGGGGCATTGGCTCAAAACAAGATCCAATGGCAGCTGATCCCCCCACGCGCGCCGCATTTTGGCGGATTGTGGGAGCGTGCAGTCCGCTCCGTCAAAATGCACCTAAGACTTGTGATAGGCGAGCAGAGGCTCACATTTGAGGAGATGTGTACAGTACTAACACAGGTTGAAGCCTGTCTTAACTCCCGTCCTCTCCATCCTTTGTCGTCCGATCCTTCTGACCTGAACCCACTGACGCCTGGTCACTTCTTGGTGGGAGAGGCGTTGACGGCATTGCCTCGTGTCCATCTCCTGGACACCCCGCGAAACCGGCTGAATAGGTTTCAGTTGTTACAGCAGATGGTTCAGCACTTCTGGAAGCGCTGGCACCAGGAATATCTGCATGGGCTCCAACAACGTCGGAAATGGAGACAAGGATACGCTGTTGTTCCCAAGGTCGGTGCTCTGGTTCTCATCAAGGAGGACAACCTACCCCCCATGAAGTGGGCCCTAGGTCGCATCTGGGAGCTGCATCCCGGTCAGGATGGTGTCTGCAGGGTGGTCACCCTCCGTACAGCCCAGGGGACATTGAAGAGGCCCACCACCAGGATTTGCTTGCTGCCTCTCGAAGACGAGCTCACCGGATCGAGTACCGTTGAGCCACCGCCGATTTTATAATCAATTGTTGTTGAACTAGGGTAGTTCAAGGTGGGCGGTATGTTACGGCCAAGTGGCCAGGATTTATGGCAGGGGCCATGTGTTTGGGTACCCGGACGGTATGGGTCTGTCCCGGGCCGTTCCCGGGCACATGTGGCACCGTCATAACGTCTCCTGGTCCTTGAGTACGGTCCAGTCAACTACGGTTGGGTCTGGCATTGTTCGGGCACGTAGGCCCATCAGCGCGGGAGGTCTAGCAGGAGTCATTTTGCCACTCTCCCGCCAGTCCCGGCCCACCGTTTTGGGGCAGTCTCACTTGATTTGGGATTGCCGTGATTGGACCGTAATTCCTTGCCGCCCACCCTAGGTTAAGTAAACGTAGGGATAACCGAGGTGACCTCGTGAATGCCACACGATTATTCCACCAGTCCTGAGCTGTTCATCCACCCGGAGTCGTCAGTGGATACAGAGGTCTCCCGGGAAGCCAGTTGTTAGAGCACCCGGTTAGCGAATTAGAGTTTTTTGTCGGCACACCACGTGCAAGTAACTACAAGGCTCGAAGCTCACAAGGAGCACCACGAGCAATAACAATCAGAAAATTTGCGATTCTACTTTGTTCCATATTTTCCATATTTCGTGCAACGGACGTGGCGCATTTAATAAAATATTGTATCCCATGCTTCTACTAACTTTGTTTTTTTTTTAAAACGATGAATCGACGAGAGAAACTGCAGATATGTAAATTACTCTCTTCGTGCACAAAGGAGAGAGGGAATACGTGTATTTTTATTTTTACTAGGAAACATTTCAATCACGCAACACGGTGCACGGAGAAGTTATGAAACAATACTGAAGTTATTCTTTTATTGTGTTCAGCATTGCAGAATATATTGCAATGCCCGAAACGCGTGTATAAACTTTTATTCAGGAATATGCATCACTTTTGATCCGCATGAGACAACAACTTTTATCAAGATCAGTGAAACGAAATGAATACTCTTTTGATAATCACTTCGGAATCAATGCAAAACTGTATGAAAAGTTTGTACTGTTGCACTGAACAACAAGGTTCAAATGGATATTTTATAAGGAATATAGACAAAAGGCATTATTAAAAAATATTGGATATAAAACATAAAGTGCAATACTTTGACCATTATTTCTGCAGAGTGTAAATGGTACGGTATAAATTACTTCAAGTATTATTTATTTTGTATTATATATATTATTATATATATATATTATTTATTATGTATTATATATATATATATAATACATAATAAATAATACTTGAAATAATTAAAATGTATACTATAATATATAATAAAATATTATATATATTACAATATTATAATATTATACTATATAATATATATCATAAAATATACACTATAATATATATTCCATATAGTATAAACAGAATTAGTAATAAATGATAAATAAACGAAATTGATAACAACTGATCGCCGATACTTATGCAGCATAATTTATTATTCCATTTTTACATAGCAGTGAATCGTGTAAAAAGAAACAATCGCTGCTGTATATTGTAACATAATTGCATTGGAACCTCACTAGTTGCAGTTTCGATACCGGCACGTGACTTGCCTCGGTTGAATGTGATCAAAATACGTCGGTGGCTGTTGTGTAATTACGGGAAACACGTAGCACAAGGTACTACGTTGTCTAATATAGTAGCATCGATGGTATATAGTGGAGATGAGTGATTCCGTATAGTTGATTGATCGCCTCGATAATTCCAGGAACTTGGTCACTTGCAGCTTTCATGTGCTTTCGTGCAACTATCGGGGCTCTACCGCGCAACAGATGAAATTCCATCGAAACAGGAATGCCAATAATATTCAATTTATAGAATGATTCGTTTACTTTCCAGACGACAGGAAAATAAACGAATTTTTATTTGCTGTAGCTCGTACATTATTGTTAGACTGCGGATCTTCACGCGAAATAAAAATTGTTCGTATCAATTGCAAGAGAGTCGAAATCGAATGATTATATTTTTTCTAAACTAAACCTACCAAGACGGTCAGGATGACCGGTTTTAGATTTTATATTTTAAAATTGCTGAAATTATAGAGACTTTTTCATAAGAAATTATTAAATGAATTTCACAGTCCGAGTATTCGTTGTAATAAAAATTATGGGAAGTCTAAATAGATTCGGTTTTATCGTTCTTACAGGGCAACAGAAATTCGTCGCTTTTAGTGCTCGGTAGGTTTAGTGTTAAAAAATCTAATAAGCTAAAACTATAATACATTGACATTCATAAATACTTTTAATTTGTCTGCTGATTTAAATTCGTTGCTAGGCTAGTAATTGCTCAGTTTTCACATACACATGTGCCAAGGAAAATGGCTGTTTCAAAATGACCGTATAAAATTCTCGAGATTTTAACAAAACAAATCATTCGAAATCCTGAATAAACAGCGACAACATGGAATGCCTCAGGACCTTTCCTTCGCGTGATTGGACTGCAGCAGCTCGCAAATAGTAGATTTCATTTCCGAACTCCCTGCAGTAGTATCACAGCTGATTCTGCGCAATTTGGATCCTGAACCTCTTCTCGGCGCAGCTCAAGTATCGCAGGAATAGTTGAATGTCTGTAGGTCAGATCCGAACCTGGGACGAACTGCAATGCGTTACAAAGAACGCGCGGAGAGGAAAATGAAAGAACGTTTCCTTGGTGAAGGTATTGAGGAGCTGAGAGTGACGGTTCGAAGGAATCTACCTAATCCCGCGGTAGTGCAAAGAATTGCGGCTCACGCTTGGATCAAAGCCGAGATGGTATTTCGACGAATTCCGCGAGGTTTTTCAAACCATGCTGACAATAGGAATGGGGTGAAGACTGTTGCAATAAGACGCGGCAGATATATTAGAATGGCGTACAATAGAATATCCTATTTTGACAAGCTTGCGGTAGCAAGCTTATTATTTAGTTCCAATAAGTAGACTGCGAATCTTTATGGAAACTTTCGTGAATTTTTGTACAAAAATGGTAAAAGAAAGGCGAAATTTCTTACGTCAACTATAAAATGCTTTCTGGTCAACGTGCGACAATATTACAAAGATATTATGAATTAATCTTTGAATTGCTACAGAAAGATAATGAATCAATTTTTGTTATGCACGTTTATGTGAATTTTAATGGGTAAAAATCAGTTCAATTGTAGTAAAAACACAGATTTTGCTTTTCCGTAACGTGGAGCAAAGAGAACTTTTCACCAGTTTTATTTTGATTTGCTCGAGACAACTTTTTCTATCATCTCCAATTTATTGTCTAAAAGGAAGAATATTTCAAGCTTATTGTAGCATATTGTACAAAATCAGGACACGCGTTCAAAAATACCAATTTTACCCTTTATAAAATAATGTTACTGAAAATTTTAATTTGTCGAGCTTGCAGCGAACAAGTATTCGTATTATTTTTAATATTTCTGTTACAGAAGTTTTGCATAAAATGCAAAAGCTTCATACGCCACGATGCATTTATTTTACATTGACGATCTTTCTAACTAAAATCGGCTTTTCAAGCTTGACGAAATAATTCCGTGTCAGTTCTATATATCCCCACATGTTTGACATGGAACTGTCGAAATCATTTCTACAATTATACGCCCGGAAATAATAAGGAAGTTGTATAGCTACGTATCACGGTCCCAGCTCGCATGCACTCGTGATATTGAGAGCTTCGAAGCCACAATCGTAGAACACAACTTACGGAGCTGAGTTTCACCTTCGGTCAAGTTCTATGTGGTCGGGGCGCAGTGGAAACTGCTGAGCTCCGCGCAGGTGCGAAAAGTTGCGCTACATATGAGGTACGAAGCCAAGGCAGTGCTTCCGACAATTCCTCGAAATCTGCCAAAACGGATTTAGGATATCATAAGCTCCTTAGTAGTAATATGTAGAAAATGCATCAGAATGTTGTACCACTCTTCGGAGAAAATATTTCAGCAGAATGCTTAAACGCGATTGTTGAAGTAAATTATTACAGTCTTCGTTGAAAACGAAGATTATTTTTAATTTTAACATAGAAATAATTACTGTCACTGTGAAAGTTTCTAACGTTGATCGACGCGAATAAAAAATGAATGGAAAAATGATTCAAGAATAAAGCAAACGGTACAAAATATTCGATGCTCTTTTGTTTATACGTCAGAAACTATATCACATAATTTCTTTATTCCGTATCTTATAAAAATATATATAATTTCATATTAATATTGTCTTTATATATAGTTATTAAACAGTATATTATTATAATAATTATAATAATATTTTATATATGTACAAACAAAGTTAGTATAAAATTTAATATATATCTTTATAATTATTATAATAATATACTGTAATATAATATATTATACTTATATATATATAATAATATACTATATTATAATAATATAATAAGCTATTAAACACTGTATAATTATAGTAATTATAAAGCCAGACGTCCGTTCTATCGAATAGAATACTTTTTACCAATAGTAACAGTAACCCTACAAAAATTGCATTCTCATTTCACAGTATGCCTGAATGCAAGTTTCTCCTAAATTAAGTACAATTCGATAGAATTATGTGGAAAGTGTATGTCCAGTCCACCACGCGAAGCGTGAAGCGTGACCAGGGATATATATGTACCTATATATACGCCTTGTATCTGCATCAGCAACATGGAGTACTTCAGGAAATTCCTTAATGTGGTCGGATGGCTCGACCCTACCAAGGTGGATTTTATTTCCGAACTTCCGCCGGAGGTGTCGTAGTTGATCGTACGCACGTTGGATCCTCGATCTCTGCTTTGCGCTGCTCGAGTGTCAGGTAAGTGGTTGAATGTCTGTAAGGATGATCCTATACTCAGACGAACCGCGAGACACTACAAGCAGCGCATAGTGCAGAGAAAGAGAGAACGTTTTGCTGCGGCTGCTGTTAAAGAACCGAGGGCGACGGTACATAGAGCAGTTCCATTTCCTACTCAGGTGAGAATGGTCGCACCTCATGTACAAGCTCGGCCAGCTTTGACAAATTCGACGTGTGCTCGAATGCGTGGGAGGTCTATTATATTGTAGTGTTTTTTGTATTAATAAATTGTTTAACCTGACATTTGCTCCTTTCAGCAAATAAATATTATTATTATTATTTAGTTAAGTAAGTGTATATAACTTTTAATTTTTTGATGTATCTTGACCAGTTTCTTTAATAGTAGCAATATTTTTTTAGGTTTATCATAGGACTATTAATAATAAATTGTACCTTGTATAGTTGTATTTTGACCAGCTGCTTCTATAGTAACAATTTTTTTTTCTAATTAGTTCTAATATGACGTAACTAAGAATAACTTGGCATCATATTTGACGATCTCTGCAGCCAATGCGAGTAAAGAACAACTATAGCAGATCGCTACACCGACAAAATGAAAGTTCACTTATCCGCATTTCATACGTACATACAGAGTGTCCATGAAAAATGGTGTACAAGTGGACTCCAGCCCAGAAAAGCACAGAGACGTCTTTAAGACGTCTTAAAGACGTCTGGTGTAGAACATTCGCGACAATCAGAACAATCAGAACTTTCGGAAGAGTTCTCCAAACATTAACGGCAGTCACTGTATCGCCATTAACGTTCGTACAACTTTTAAAACACAATAACTTTTTTAGAACTGGACCAATCGACTCGAATTTTATTTAAATGATTTTGCTATTGCTTGGAATGACAAAAGAAAAAAGAAAAAAGCTCATGTTCGAACATTAAAACTCGATTTACTCGGAAACTACGTGCCGTGCAGCTGTAACGGCTACACGAGTCATATCCGCGCATTACGCCGACTCTTTGCGATTAATCCACCGAGAAACAGGGCAGCGCAATTTGTATCTTTCCGTATATCTCGTATTTTTACGGGGACGTGTAACCGGCATGCATTCCGGCGGACAGGCGATTTACGCTGTGTTTCGCGTTACACAATGTGTTTATACATGATGTACGATTTAGATGTGTCTGAGGAGAAAAAAAATGTAGGAGAACGCTTCTCGCACGCATACAATGTTTGCAGACTTTTATGCGAAATAAATATCTCTCAGAAAACACGTCTTACAACAAAGTATCTTCGTCGATAACTTTAGTTAGGTACAAATAACGCGCGAATCTTTTTAAACTATCCTATTATCGTTTTCAGTCACAAAAATATCGTGAAACTATCGATCTGAATTCGAAACGGTCGTAAAACGTCTAACAAGTTCGCGCGAAATGATTATTAGGTCTACCGGAAAGTTGTAAAATATACTTTCCATCGTTACTTATGACTTCTTGCCAGCGCGATGGCAACTTGTAAATGCCAGTTTTGAAAAATGATTTATTTTTAGAGGCAAAGAACTCAACTAGTGCTTGGTTGACATCAGCTACATTTTTGAATTTTTTTCCTGTACAAAGTTTTGCAAAGAGAGAAACAAGTGACAATCAGAGGGTGCTAGGTCTGGGGAGTATGGTAGATGTGACAGAATTTGCCTAGCTCTGCGATTTTCTAACGAGTCGCCAAAGCAGCATGTGGTCTGGCAGTATGATCGGTAGCCATGTTTTCACGATCGCGTCTCGCTTAATAATGACATGAGACATCTTTGTTTCAGTTTATTTAGGAGAGTACATGTGTGTAAATGCAATGATAATGAGAGATAGTCATATATGTCTCAAATCAACATGTGCATATGGATTGAAACTTGAAGTGACACTATCGGACAGAACTTTCCGGAAGACCCAATAAAAAGAAACGTGGTCCGTTGCTACTGCAAACGAAGACGCTACATCGAGTATTCGAAGCCGATTATAAAAACGAGCGTACACGGCACGATCCATAGAATATTTTAGCCGACGGTTTGCCGTCCGAACGATTCTTTCGCCGTGTCGTTAACCCGAACACCGTGAATGGTTGATACTTGGACGACGAGAGCTACGGATTTATGGCGGTTCGGTAGTCGGTGACGCATGTGTGCACGGTCCGGCGCCGGAATTTATTTTACTAGGCAATTCTGATAAATATTTGCGTGGCCGCGACGGATTGATATCCACACGGAAAGCCGTTCTCGTACCTGTTTCCTATTATCGATTGACCGCGCGCATCGCGCCGGCTGAATATTCACAAATATGCGCGGTCCGATGATTCCTCCGAGGGCAGAGACTCGCGCGGGATGTAAGCCTGCCATTGCGCCGGCCCGTATGCCGGCTAAGTTTGTATAATCGAAAATTAATTACCATGAATTCGCATGCCCAGCTAGATTAGTGATCCGCATTTAAAATGCGCCATATGCTGCGATTCATGCGCGAAATCGTGATCCAACCTAGATAGTAAACACGATTCTGTAGTACGTGCCTCCATTTGCCGAGCTTACAGGGGCTACACCATCCTTCACTTTTCGGCAACGCGATAGAGTCTGCGGGAGCAGTGATTAGTACCGTTATTAATGGTTGGTAAACCTTCGCGGGCCAGGATTTATCGGAATACTGGAAATATTTCTTCTCGGAGAAGCGATGAGAGTCGGCTCGACTGTTCATTGATAAGGCATAATTGTGACAAAATGTAAACTTCGTTGCAATATTTTGGACCTAATCAACCGGGGATTTTCATTTAATCTTCTCGCAGGTACAGCACAGATTCCGGCAAAATCTCTTACACTCGACACGCCATTATTGCAATTAAGCGTTGATAGAGGGCCGTTTTACTGTTCTGCTCACACGGACAGAGATTTATAGTGCTTCAAAAAGGCACATTCAGTTTTTTCGTAATAACTTCACGTAAAGAAATGGCACGTTAAAGCAATCCGGGCTTCCCGAGGCACGGTGTATACGGGAATGACATACTTGCTTCGGGAACGATAATGGGAAAATAATTCGACTCGCGCGAATATTTAATTGTCGCGAAATGATCGAATAACGATGATCGCTGGAATCAAATGAAAATTAAAGAATAATATCGCTTTCAAGAAATAAGTAGCTGCATTTTTCCATAGAACTGAATTTAATATTTTATAATATTTTTGATTCAATTTAATAAAATATACAAATGTTTAACCACGAAATTGTTTCGTCATTATAAATACGTTGCAACAAGTAGAACAACATTACGTTATATGCTCATTTACGGTATATGCTCTTAATATATTGTTTCGCTCTTTACGCATTTTGCAAAAATCATTGCTATTTTCGATTCGACGTGAAAGATAGAAAGAACCCTGGTGACATGTTTACGACGACGCGTGCAAAATATTTTGACCTGTCTTTCCATTTACATTTTGATGTAAATGCAACATTATATTTATCAATTTTGCAACGGTTCTGGCGGTCGACCGTAGAATATTTTTGTTCGTCGCAGCGATAATGCGTCGCCGGTTCTGTTCAACGATTAGCTTTGTTAATTATCATCGCTTATCGTCTCTTGTAATTTTATTGTAACTCCAATGAGTAATTACTGTATTGCCAATCACGTTTGAATTCCGTTCTGAACGATGCGGGAACAAAATGAACCGGAATCCAGAAAATAACCGTTCCCACCTTTGTGGATTATAATTCTCTTTCGAATCGAAATTGCTCCGACTCTATAATTTTAAGCTGCGCTCCCCCTTCTGTTTATAAATTAATGCGTTAAATGAAACTAGCACGCGAAAGCTAATTTCCTTCGTTACAGTTCGTTTCACGCGGAAAGAACCGAACTGGAAGATAGAATGTTTAATCCGATATGGAATCGATATAGAGTCCCGATGTAATAATTGGCATCTACAGAAACCGTAATCGGAGCCAATATAAACGAGCTCATATTTCATCTTACAACTGGACCGCGGATCTTTATGCCTTTATGGCATGCGCACACTTTTCAAACGCGAGGGAACCTGTAAATTGTCTTAGTTACAATAGCATTTTCTCATTTTATTTCTACTTTATTTCTACTTTATTTCTGTCTATCACGTTTCTATTTCTATTCATCTAATCACTCTGCTAATCTTTTCAACGCCGCGTTTAAATGAAGGAACTTTCTGCATACGATCATGTACAAGGTTATGTCAAAATTATTGCACAATCGAGAAATGAGGGATTCCTGGGGTCATTTCAAGCAACTTTTTCCTTAACGAAAATGCAATCTGCGACTTCGTTTACGAGTTATTAACGAAAAACGCTGGCCAATGAGAGATCGCGTACGGCTGACGCCCCACTCTCACGACCACTGCCGCTGCGCAAGGGCGGATCGGCGGTCACACTCGCTCTCCGATTGGTCAGTGTTTTTTGATAATAACTCATAAACCAAGCCGTGGATTGAATTTTCGCTAAGGAAGAAGTTGTTTCAAATGACGCGAACCCCTTATTTCCCGCTTGTACAATAATTTTGAGACAGAAGTCTCGAGTGATTTAACGTGCAGCACCTGCCCAAAGGCTTATCCACAATTGAGATACGCTCAATAAGCGCGCTCCCACATGCCAAGCCATGCAGGAGCTACCAGTTACTACGAGGACGCGGACTCTCGTCAGCAGACAACTGGTGGTGCCGAGCCCTTTCTATGCTCTACCGGCTCAGCAGGTCGGTTCCCGAGCTGAATACCGCAGCTCACTCGTCGAGCCTCGTGGAGGTTCAAGTGTGGCTAGGGCACGTTTGCCCCTTGCGGCCTGGGTTGCCCAGGTGATTGGTTGCATCCCGATTTCTAGATCCAGCGGCATGTTGCTACGTGGCGCGTTCAGACAACGAAAATGCGGCATTCCGGTCAGACCAGAAAAACCGCATAACGTGACGCGGGGGACTGCAGCCACAAGTGACAACAGTCCCCCGCTAGGGAGTAGTACAGCATATTCAATGCTGTACACGAACACGCCACAGCCCGCATGCTTAATCTCGGGCCTCGCCATTATGCGAAGTACTACATGTACGACGCACTGACGGTCTAAAATGCCTTCATCGTCGACGCACCCATCGACTCGGTAGTAGCAACAACCTTCGCGAGGACTAGTTCGGGGGTCGCCTCTCAACCCTGGGTGGCCACAGACCGCCACCGCCTAATTTTGAGACAGTTTGTAGAAGAATTTAGAAGTCAAAATATACTTCAACGAATAATTTAATCATTAAAAATAAGATTTAACTACAATTCCATTACCGCCAGTATATTAGAATTGCCATTTTACTAAATTATACAACGCTACAGCCGAATGTAACTTAACCGAGTTTTTAGAATACTAGCCGAAACCGAGAGTTGTAATCTGACTCTAGACTTCGCAAGACCAACTTGCAAAGAGAAATTACATCAATATTAAATACCCAGGCCGAGGATTCTTACGGATTTAACGCACGACCCGTGTTGAAAATTCCTTGGCAAAAGATAACGCCATAAATCAACGGTGTCGCGAGTCCTCACGTAAACGGAGTATTTTACTCGTGAAGAAGATACGAACGGTAACTGCATAAGAATAACAGCTAGGAACCGTGGGATATTAGTAACGCGACTTAATACTGATAAGAGTCGTTGAAAAATGCGACCGAGATGAAAGAAAGGAGACCGTCGAAAGACCCCGCTGGAAACTCCAGATAACTTTGGGAAAGTACAATACCCATCCCCGGAGAACTTTTCGAGGAGAGCAGATAAATGGTTTTAATAGTATGATCCCCGGGGTCAACCGGGCCCGGTAAAATTACAGGCCTAACAGAGGAATAAACCGAACGATAATAATGGCCGAGAAGTGTCGAATGAATATTTTACAAGTTCTTTCCGCTGGCAATTATCGGAGGTTATTTGTGCAGCTTTTCTTTGCTGTGAACAGCTTTTTTCTGGTACAGGCGTTTTCTCTCTGAACTACTTTCTCTGACGTTGCCGAGAACTTCAATGCATAATAACTTTCCTTGGTCATTCATATTAAAACTTGATATATTATTAATTTATATCTGTGGCAAAAAGAGGCACTCGTCATATCAAATCGAATCTATTTGATAAGTGGGAAAGATATATAATGTACAATAATTTTGCTGGGGATTGTTATGCACGATAAAAACTTTCCGCATTTGTCGCAACAAATTGTAATTACTTAGCAATTCCTTTCCGTTTGATTGTTTTAGTAAATCGATTGTATTACGATACTGTTAAATGCTTTCAATTATTTTACAGTTTCAAATTGCGGTTACTCATTACTATTATTATTATTATGTAGATTCACAAAATCGACAGTCTAGCAATAATGACAGAAGAATATAAATGGATCTACTAACGATGATGATGATCTACTTTCGATAAAATTGTTTCGCCAGAGCGCTAGAAACTTTTACGGATGTTTCTTCAACGTTCGGACAACCTCGGGACTCAATTCTTAACATTGTTTACCGCGGTACATGTAATCGCTGTACCTCTTTAACTTAAACTTCCATCGATGTACTTCTCTTCGAAAACATTCCCTAATAGCGAGTACCCGCATTTCAAAACTTCCCCGAAGACTGCCTCGGACGCGTCGACCGCTGATTCATTGTATTTCGAGTCTCAGACTTATCGCGACTACGACCAGCATATTTTCTCCCGAGCTCCTCGAACAACTGAACTTCTCTCGCAAATTTAGCTCTCACCGTTTTTTCTCCGACACGCGCACATACCGCAATGGCCACGCGAATTGGGGAAAAGAATGATCAGAGACATTTTTAAACCAACTACGGTGCCAATGCTCTCCACGATGGAAATCAAATCAGCGTTGAATAAAGACGGTTCCTAGACAATTAACAGATTCGAAGCATTGATGGTTTATTTAAACGAACACTAATAGGCAAAACACTATACAATTCTAACACCGTACATTCCGAAAATTATCAGAATAAAAAGTTGATATTGTTCGAAGTAGAGACACGTATTTGCTATCAACGGAATCATTGTTTTTTAATTTAATGTCGCATCTGCTTAATATCAATTAGCGATCATTTATTGGATAATATGTGTAGGGTTACATATGACGCAATATATACAATAGTCTCGCATTACATTTTTACATTATTTTCTTCATTAAGGCTTCTCAAATTACTATATAATTTCGCTAAACAATTTGGTTTCGTTTAAGTATGACACAACATTTACAACAGCATCATTTGTTAGACGAATAATACAAAAATGTCTTTGATTTTTTTACCGAACAAACGCTTTGTTATTACTTCCAGCAGTTTCTGCAGCTTTTCACCCCAATCCAAACTTGTTACTCGATGTAACAAACTCGTGCAAAAATAAACTCTTCCACCATTTTCGCTAGAATTACAAGGACAATCTAATACCGACAGTCGAATCGAAAAGCAAAACGCTGCTACTGGCTAGAACTTTTCGCGCTTTAAATCAACGTGCTACGAAGGTAATCAGATAAAACGTCGCTTCAAAATAACCGCTAGGAGTTCGAATGGCTAAAAAAAGGCGAAAACAAACGGAGCCCGATAAAAACCGGCAAAAACCAACAGAAGTCGATAAAAACCGTTCGTAAACCGCAATTATTTTCGAACGAATTCGACGCATTATTCCGCAGGTATTAACGGATAAGTTCACCTTTGGCCGAAATCGTACGGGAGCGTGAAAAATAAAAGCAAAATTCAACGATGCCCAAGGGTTGACAGCGAGAGGGGACGGGGCTTTCCATTTTTCTCTCCCCCATAGACAACGGGCTGCTCGCTAGTTTAACTGTAAATCCCGGTGTCGGGCGCATCGATGCGGATGAAGGTGAATTGAAGCGGGAACGAGCCGATGCGAAACAAAAAGGCCGGATCCGCGGCATTATCCAACATTCGCGCTCGCAATTAGACGTTGCGCGCTCCACCGAAAACGCGGCCGTACAATATTTACCGTCGCCGATCCCGCTTGACATCCGCGAGTTTATCCGGAAGATAAACGCGCCTGTAATACGCTTTGTGGCTGATTGCCGAGATCCCGCAACTTGACATAATTTACGCCCCTGAACTTATTATAACCAGCACGAGCCGCGAGTCGCGAAACGTCGCATTGCGAAGCGGAAATCTGTTTTTGGTGCTGGAAACTCGAGTTTCGAGGTTGCAAATTTCGTTTAGCAGTAATCTAGCGGTGATGAACTAAATAACATCGAATTGACACGGTTATTATGGTAAGACCGCTGAAGAGAGTCATCATAACTACAGTAATTTCTCCTGAAAATGCCAAATTTCGGGTTGCTGTGAATTTCCCTGGGCTAATCCTACAGTAATCTAGCAGTGATAAACTAATTAACATTGAATTGTCAAGGTTAGTATGCTAAAACCGCTAAACAGTCGTCATAACTACAGTAATTTCTCCTGAAAATGCCAATTTTCGGGTTGCTGTGAATTACCCTGTGCTAATCCTAAGTCTATGTAAATCATTACATTCTAACCGACAGTTTTTGTATAATAAATTCAAATAACACTGGCAAAAATAGCGAAGCTTATAAAAAGGATCCAAATAGGTATGAACGACAGTGTATGCGCCTACTTGATTCCACGTGTAGCGACAACCGAGGGAGTCAGCTTATGATCGCGATAGGTCGCCGCGAGAAGCATTGCGGAACCGCTTCCAGCTCGTTCGCGTCGATGGTCGCTGCCAGGTGCAACCTACTTGCTTTGAGGGTAGAACGGAACCGGATGCGAATATCGTTATCGGAATGCTGCGGCCAGCCTACTTTCGCTGGCTTTTCTCGTCCGGCCTCGGTCTATGTGCCATTTTAATTACGTGACCGATCCGAGAGCGCGGCTACCTTTGAGCTCGTCGACGCTTTGGAACAGACCCGTTTCAACGGGATAGATTACGGCCAACGTATCATCCGTACACGAAAAGGTCTTACCCATCGTCCGCGAGTTACGTCAATTCTTCTTTTTTAACGGAGGTAGTTATGACGCTTAAAATGCCGGCTGATGAAGTTGCGGGCTTTCATTGGATTACGGTGATTGACCATCGGATATTTCACGCATCGGTTTGCGAACGTGAACGCTATTTTAAATATTCGGAGGCTAGCGGAACCGGTTACTGTGCGGTGGGTGACCACTTGCTGTGCCTTTGGTTCGTTTTCGGGCACAATTAAATTTATATTTGTCGAATGAGATGTATTCAATTTTTATACAGTTTTATTTTGTTTATTTTGCAATTAGAAAATGTAATGTGTTTTATTATTGATATACAGTTAATTCGATATATTATTTATTACTAATTATATTATTATTATTAATTGTATTTATTATTTATTAATTATATATTATACAGTTATTATTTTTCCGGTTATTTATGGCACAAATGATACGACGTGAGAATAGTCGAGAGTAAGCGAAATGATACCGATGAATTCCTAGCTTTTCCCGGGCAATGCTCGGCGTTTCTAACGCAGTGAAAGAGTCTCCTACGAATCCTCAAATATGTGTATTGATGAAGCTTGCCACTTCTCCGCAGTTGATATCCTACGGTATCATTCCTGCGACTGTCATCAAGAGGTCATTCAATTGACCTCTTTGGAACCACACTACAGATCAATCACTCCAGTTTTCATTGCTCTCGACACAATCCGTTGAAAAGGATTGGTTACTCTTAAAAGGGCGTGTCTCTCGAAATACGGTGAAATGAAACATGGATTTGAAAGAGAATTAATCGATAGCCCTGTTATAAAGTATTTAAACTTCCCGAAACTTCTGTATAGGGGTTGAATACATCTAGTTGCCTCGCTGTTTCCAAACCAAAGCGTTTGTCCTTTGATAATGCACTTTTGTGTTCGAGTAAAATTCACAGCTCACTTACCGACTTAATTAACTATTCCTAGTTAACTATTTAAGTTAGATAACTATTTAACGTATAAAGTAAGATTTTTATATATTAACTAGTATATATTAATATATGAGTAAATTTATATATAGTATATAATATATTTATATTAATATACTAGTAATATACTACTACTCAAACTAATATTAATTTTTATATCAATATAGCATATATTAATATTAATATAATTAATGTCTATATTGATGCTATTGCTATATTGATATAAAAATTAATATTAGTTTGAAAATGTAATTCACGAATGCAGAAAATTCGTAGTGTAATTAGTTCAGTCATATTTTTTTGAACATATTCTTCATCCTTTGTTTGCAAGTCGATTTCTACTGACGCAATAAAAAATGATCCAATATGCAGACAGATGTTGAATTAATTTACTTTCTACACTACTTTCGTCATTCGCTGCAACGAGAAAAAAACTGCCACCGTTCATTATGCTTCCGTATTAGAATCACCCGTAAACCTTCTACCGTTAATAATCATCGACATCCAGCAATCCGTTTGCTCGTCTCTTTGTAGACGATAGATCCAATGATATTCCACGTGGAATAAAGACATTTCAGAGTGTAACGTAGTCTCCCTTGAACAATGCAGGCTCTCCGAACACCTCAATTTCGGATACATCTTCGCGCCGCGCGTTACATGAAACCGGTTACGTGTCGATGATCTTATCAACAATTCTGTCTCCAGCAGGATAATTGATATCGACGGTGGCGGTACAATTTCATCTTCCCAGTTCCGCATCCGAACAAGCGCTAATTAGTTAAACACTTTGCTGACCATAATTAATACGGTCCTAATGACTATTCGCTGGCGGGATCGAGTTCGGCGAACTTAGCTCCAAGTTTGCCTGACATGAACCTGGCTCGCTCCTAAGGGATTCCTGTAAAACCACACGGAACCAGCTAAATAGACAGTACCTCAGACGTGAAACAGTATCTCGAACCTCTGCTGCGAGAAATCGATATCAATAGCTTCGATGATATCTATTTTATTAAATGGAACGTTATTTCAAATGGATTTCTTTCTCTTCCTCTCTCTTTCACTTTCTTTCTTTCTTACTTTCTCTCTCGCTCTCTCTCTCTCTCTCTCTCTCTCTCTCTCTCTCTCTCCAATAATGAAATAATCTAGAGAAAGACTAGTTATATATTAACATAAAATAGCAAATAATTTTGTCAAATAACATGTATGCAAATAAGATAATATATTACTAGACTGCAGATATTAATGCAGATTTTATGCAGATAAAAATTGTCTGCACTAATTTCATAATACAGGAGCTAAATAGATATTCACTTAATTTCTTAATAATACTAACAGGTTGAAAATAGTTCAATAGTACTTTCTATCTGAAATATCGAAGTGATGAATAATCCCGTCATTGTATTTTTATTTCTCATTGTAGTAAAAGTTTAATTAAATTCACATGATTTCATTAGCTAAGAATATAATACCAATAAAGCGTTTTTACAGTTTTTCCGTCGGGTCTATCATGACCCCAGTGTAAAAATCATTTTTAATGATTAAATTCCTTAAACGTTCTCGCAGACTCGTTTCACATAAAATCTACAGTCCGTGTATTAATTTAACGATTGTTCGTTGAAGAGATTTCCTTGAATAATTCCGAAGCTCGCTTTTCAAGTACGACCGCTTTCCGTTTGCTTATTTAAGCACGGTTCGGCCACAAATAATCGAAAATAACGTCCCGAACAGAGTCTCTAGTTTCTGTTGCGTTCCTTTTCCTCTGGCAAGGATCCTGCGGAACGAAGCGGCGAGTTAGAGAATTTATAGACCGCGATTATATCTGAATTCGAAAGCCCAGAAACGATCATTCCAGCATTTATTTATCGTGGTCGTGTTATCGCATAGGCAACTGTGTAAAGCAGAACTGAGGAATAGTTGCGCGCAACAGCTTTATTGCTCCCGCCGCGACGAGAGCAACTACTTTTCGGAATTAGCTGTTCCGCAGTCCATTCCCGATTATGAATCAGCCAGTTTTCCTACTCGTACTTCTCCCTTCCCCCGCCCTCCATAACGCATACTTCACTCGAACTCCATCTCTATTACCTCCGATCCCCATCTTAAGCGTCAAATTTAAATTTAAAGGATACCACGATTGCCCGACTCGATATTCAATCGTTGGCTGGGAGAACCGATTCCGAAGTCCCGATGAAATAAACACGAAACAAAATGCGATAATGTATGTATAATGGCGGGCAATCTTGAAATATTAGGTTCTGAAATTAGTATTTATGTACTTGTGCTAATTGCAAAAATTTTGGCTCGTAGAATTTGATACTAATAACTGAGATTTATGGTAATAAACTGCTCCGAAAGATTACAGCATAGGCACATATCGGATGAGAATTGGTCAACTTTGACTGACGATAACTTCGCGAAAAATCATTGATTTTTATTTCAAATTAAAGCTTGAAACCTCTAGTTTAAGACGATATTTCTCAATTTTATATTCTACGCACTCTCGCCACTGTAACTATTTAAATCTGAATCCCTGTTTATCATATTGAAAATTGCCAAGTTTGACGAAGTGCACGGACTTTGTCAAATTTTTTCCGGGGATGCCGTTTAGAGTAGAGTAAAGTTTGATCTTTCATCTCTAATTTTTTTCTCGCGAAGTTGCAGCACTTTAAAGTAACCAAACCCCATATGTCAGACTGCTGGAAAGAGGTGCAAAATCAAATCACGTGCAAAATAAAAAATATCTCAGGGTAGGAAATTGGATGAAAACTAAATAGAATGTTTTCAATCATTTTCTACACTGTTTCTTGATGTCCTATCAATCATCTGGAAATGCCAACGCCGACGGTACGTGACAAAAATGCGCAAAAAACTTCAGTTCTAAATGAATAAATTGATGGTATCCGGCTTTAGATTTCGCACAAACGAATTGCAATTTCTGCATACTGGAACGACAACCAGCCGATGCTCATGCCCGGTGTCTACTTACACCCGGCGAAAACTGTATTCTTGCGCGATTTTTAGGAAATCGGTAAAATAGCCAAAAGGCATCCCACGGGAATTTCAACCGCGAGACTTATGCAGCATTCGGCATACGAATGTAGGAATACATCCGCGAATAAACCTAGACCGTCTGTATCGGTGGCCTGGATCTCACGTCCCGACTTCCAATATTTCGGCAAAGATACCTGGCGAAACCAGTAAAAGGGAGCAAATATTGGTTCGAGGTGCACGGACTCATCGCTGTCGTCAGACGTTTTCGGCGATCTTCAACGGCTCAACAGATATATCAAGCTCAAATATAATTATGTTGTATCTGTGAGATTTAATTGGTAGCCGGCGAATCTTTATGTATTTATGACGCAATCCGGGCATATTAACGAATATGCACTGTTCTATTATTCTGTGCTCTCTGTTTTCCCAAAGAAAATTTTCTTCTTCCGATTTTCATGAAATAATTATAATGAAAATATGCACAAATATTCGCTGTTCAATAATTATAAATCAAGGGTAGGAAATATTCCATCGAAATGGTAAATATTAACGAAAGAAATTAATAATTAATTTAATATACTTGGATATCGGATATCAAATTTTAACGAAGAAAACAATGTTCTAGAATGTCCAAATTATATTCTCGAATTTTTAGGTCTCGATAATGCTGTTAGTGTTTGAGTGACAGTTGCTTGAAAACCGCATCATAATAATGCTGCACCGCGAGCTACAAACTCACAAAAGTCAGATCCGCCGGGTAACATTTCGAACGGAGTTGTGTGACCGGTGAAATGCAAAAAGACCGCACTGGAAGCAGTATACGTGATTTAGTGGGTATGAAAAATCTGCCGTGAGTTCGGGAAATCGTCAACATGCAGTTCTCCGACGCTGCTAAGCACACAATGGAAAAGAAGAAAATAAAGTGCGAACATGAAAACATCAATGGGAAACTGCGGGCGTTATTCTCGGGCCGGCAACGCCTAGACACATGATGCATAGTCTCATATACACAGTAAATACGTTAGGGCGATTCGCAGGTATAGTGCTCCCAGTTCGGGAAAAACAAGCCCGTAAATTTCGATCCTCGTATTGCAAGGAAATTCACGATACTTTAATTGCTGTTGAAAATGGGACAATGGGAAGCATCCTCATAACATCTAAACGAGTTGTCACATGTTACAACGGGCGGTTCGAAATTGAAAAAAAGAGGAGTGCGTTGAGCGACAAATGCATTTGTGGTCGCTTGCTTCCGGTAGTAACCGAGCGTGGCAACGTAAAATAACACAATCGGTGTACTTATCACAGACACATCAAATTCGCAAATTAAGCTTCATTAGTTTCTTAACACAGATTCAGAATAATTAATTTTAAATAGGGGTGATACGAATTATAATAAATTATGAATATAAAATTTAATTATAACGAATTTTTAATATAGATTTAAATTGTAATAGAATTTAATAGAAATTTAATATCTTGGTACATTTACAATGGAAATATAATTAGAGATTTTAAATTATAATAAATTTTTAATAGAAGTTCAATTAGAAATTTTAACTTATATATTTTTGACAGAAATTAAAACCTTAATATATTTAATAACAACTGATATCTAGTAAAGAAGATACAGCGATTTAATTATGCAGTGAAGTGAGATTTATGTAGAAGTTGTCTTCTAGTGTAAACACTGTAGATAGCAATGCTATAAATTATCAAAATGCAAGCAGCACGAAATGCATTGCGTTCAATGCAATCGCTGATTTATCGGTAAAACATTCGTGCCAGGAAAGTTCAGCATTGTCGAAACGACATTGAGAAGTGTCGATACTCTGTGCAGTTATGGTTAAGTGGACGTGTTTATAATTACACCGTATATAATAAATTTGCATACGTCGATGCTGATCCAACGGCGTCCGCGTGTCCATAAGTCCTGACAAGCATTAACGCGCACATCCCGCGAAATTTTTCAAACAATCGCTCTATCATATCTGAATTTTCTTTATTTTCGTAGGAACGCGGATAACGATCGCGCAACGTGCACGTTGCGCAACTGTTCGTTGCCCGTTTCATTATCCGTCTCCGCGTTCATCACGCGCAACAGAACGCCCGACAGTGTAACGACTAATTTGCCGAAATATCGCAGATAAAAATCCGACGAAAATATTGCAATACTGTCCCCGTACTTGCTATTTTATGGCACCCAATTAAAAGCCCCAATGACGTTTCATTGATTCCCGTAATTCAAGTGCGGACGATCGTCCGATTATTGCAGTAAATTCTCCCTAATTTTCCTTCGTCTTGTAAACAAAAATGGACAATTTTAATCGAATAATCGAATCTCCTTCTTCCAAATCCTTCACTTTTGTTCACAAGCTGATGAAAAATTGGGGAAATTTTACTGTAATGCGTTCACGGCGGAAACCGGGAGAAATGGCTATCAACCTGCATACCGTCCTTTAGAATTAGATTCTGCAACGCTGGAAAATGTTATTGTCAAGACTCAAAGATTGCTCGCAGAGGAAATTCACCGGTTGTATTACGAGTAGACCGCGGATCTTAATGCAAAATAGAAATTCTCCACCTCGATCGCAGCGAGCAGGAGTTAAATAAAAATTTATTTTCATTCTCAACAGTTCCATTCAGTTGATATTAACGAGAACGTTATTATAAATACTGTTGAATTTTTGTATTGCATTTACAACGTGCTGTATTCGACCTAGTTGCTTTTGTCATAAATGCAAATATTACAAACAGAAACCTTCAGATAAGAGAGTCTCTACTGTGCTATTCATTTCTTGCAAATCGAAACAAAATTTGATTCATCTGTGATCAAAGTTTACGAATGACAGATTATTAGTATCAGACAAATTATGAAAACGAAGAAGTGTTAATTCAGTGCAGAAAGAAATCGTAGTGCAGGCTCGAATATGCAGTCGTATTTAGAATAATCAGATATTGCAGCTTCGGATAATCCAGATTCTACCGTGCGAATAAAATAAAAGCGCAACAAAATTTCCGATGAAAATAGAGAATTCTCGGCGACGTTCCTTATTTCGAATATTTCGAGCGATAACTAATTAGCGCCGCCATCGGAGTTCCATCGACCGCCGTGTCGCGGCCACGGAAAAGTGTCCATCGACCCGCATTTGCGATGCAGATGCGGGAAACCGGCGGTGAAAACGCGTGAATTTTCTTGAATCTGTGCGGAGCAGACGCCGTTTCCGGTTTCAGAAGAAGAAAATATTGAAATGTAGAAATTTGTTCAATATTTAAACAATATAGAATATGTATTGATTAGGAAAGAACTAAACGTGATGAAAACAGGAAATATCGCGTACCGTATCTACAACTAGGATTACAACTACTTCAGTTAATTCTACAACTCGCAACGCACCTCACTCGACGACTCTCGAACACACCCTGTCCACTCCAAACACGCTCCTTCGACACAACGCCTGCCTTTTCCTAAAACGTGACAATCGCATCCGCCGGCACTCCGTCGCCAAGGGTTTTTCCTATCTGACCCGGCCTTCGCCAACGTTTCTCTTCTATTTCCTACCATAAATACAAAGTCCTAAAACTACGGTCTCCTAAGCCTAACACTCCTCCTCATCCTAAACGTACCCACTAAATTACAATACTACACTCGGTCGTCCTGACCGGACATCTGCCCACAGATGTTCTCATCGCCACTGTACGAACTTTCACTTTCACCGGAAAAATCGTCCTCTTCGTCGGCACACATAGCTTCATGTAATCGGCTGCAGTGGATGTTTCCTGCGGCCCTTCATGATTACCCACCTTCTGCACTTCGTAGCGGTCATTCCGCAGTATTCTTGTCACACGGTATGGTCCAAGAAACTTCGGGTAGAATTTTAACCCCGGATCAGAGAGCCTGTGTCCTTTTCACTCCCTCTCTATATCGTGCTGCTTCCTTTTTCCGTATCTCCTTAAACCAGTAATCTCTCTTTACGAGCGCCTCTGTTTTGGAAATACCGAAATGACCGTGCTCGTGCGCCTGTCGAACTATCTGGATGTGCGTTGTCCTCAGCACAACTACCAACGGCGTATCATCAACCTCTCTATACAGAATATCATTTCGCAACGGGTACGCATCGTCTTCGAACCGCTCAATATTATCTCGAATTTTCCTCAAGTTGTCGTCCTGTACCTGCGCTCTTCTCAAATTTGCGATAATCCCCAGTTCGTTTTCTCCCACTAGCATAATTGTAGGTAGTGGGTTTCGGCATAGCGCGTCAACATGTGCCATATTTCTTCCCGTTCTATGCTCCACGCTGTAGTCGAACTCTTCTAAGAGAAGCGCCCACCTGGCCACACGCTCACATAAGTCCTTTTTCCTCATCGTTAACGCAAACCTTTGACAATCCGTCACAATTTTAAATGAAATGCCGAGTAGATAAACACGAAATTTCATCAACGCCTTTACAATTGCCAAAACTTCAAGCTCGTAGCTTGTATACTTTTCTTCGGCTGGAGTAGTTTTACCACTCGCTTCGCTATCGCGCTGCAACAATATCATACCATATCCCATACTACATGCGTCTGTATGTACTTCTGTCTCTGCACCCACACAATACAACTTTAGTACAGATTTTCCGCTTAGAGCTAATCTTAGCCTATCGAAAGCTTCTTGTTCACTCGCTTCAAACTTGAACTTGATATCTTTTCTTAATAAATTCGACGATGGTCTCGCAATAACAGAGTATTGGTACACAAACTTTCTGAAATTTCCCGCTAAACCAAGGAAACTCTGAACATCTCTAGCACATCTAGGTCTCGGAAAATTCGTAACAGCACTACTCTTTCGTTCTGACGGTCGAATGCTACCGTTTACAACAATGTGACCTAAATATTCTACTGTTGTGTGCAAAAAACAACACTTGCTCCAATTAATCAATAATCCATATTCTCACTAGCAACATTTAATATTAATTTGAGATTCTCGATACCGCGTGAGAAATCAGATGAAGGTATTATTAAATCGTCCATGTATGTCAAAACGACCCCGGTTGCAATTATATCTTTGAACACTGCATTTATAAACTTTTGAAAGACGGCTGGCGAATTACATAACACAAACGGTACCTTTAGAAATTCATAATGACCGGTGGGAGTCACGAAGGCGGTGTATTTTCTGCTACTCTCATCAATAGGAACATGAAAAAATCCATTTCTGAGATCCAACGTACTAAATACTTTCGCGCCTTCTAATAAATCCAATTGATCCCGTATCAAAGGTAGGGGATATCTATCTTTTACAATATTTTTATTAAGCTATCTGTAGTCAACACAAATTCTAGTTGAACCATCCTTCTTCTTTACTAGTACAATTCGATTTGCGTAATCTGAACAAGACTCTCGAATTATTTCATCTTTCAACCATGACGTTATTTGTTTATCAACTTCAGATTTATGCCCGGGAGACAATCTTCGCGGTCTCTCGTACACTGGGATCTCGTCTTGCAGTATCAAGCTCATTTTAATTCCTACTTCTTTCGTTTTAGATGGTTTATAACTTGCAACACAATCTTCTATAAGTTTTCTATGTTCAGGAACCGCAATGTGTGATAAATCTACATTGTCAGCTATAGCCTCGACATTGACATTAAATATTTCCGGCAAATCTATTTTTTTAATAAAAATTTCTCCTCCTTTCGTACTTAGTTCTACGGAATCTAAAAATTCTGTACCGATTATTAAACTATGGGACGACAAGGTATTGGGTAGAACGTGTATATTTATTCGATATGTTATCTGATCTATTGCAATAGTTGTTGAAAATTCCCCTAATGTGTGGTTGCTCTCTGCTCCGACACCATGAAATTGCAAAATCTTATTATTCAATCTAGGAGCACCAATTTTAACATAATAATCCGCTCGCATCAAATTCAGTTCGCTTCCAGAATCTATTAACGCTGTCAACTTACAATTTCCAACTTGCACCTCTTTAACTCGCTTCTTTCTCGACGCTTCAGACACACTTGGGTCCTCTTTCTTTTGTCGGGCAGTTTGCAGCCGTATGGTATCGGTTTCCACACAAAAAACATCGACGTATTTCTTGCTGTGCCACTTGCTGTGATTCACCTTGTGATGAGGTTCCATGGACGGTCGTCTTCTTCTTCTCCTCAGGTCGCCTGTTTTTCGTTCCTGATTTTTCCTTCATGTCTTCGTAAATTTCGAATTTTTCTTTCAACTTACGTATATTTCTAGCACCGTACAATATCGTTTTGTTTGTCTCGAAATCCTGAACTCCGTCAATAATATACTTAATAACTGTTGATACTTCCATGTCCGCTTGCTTCGCAATCTCCAACATTTGATAAATGTATTCTTGATACGACTCGTTCGATCTTTTAATTTTACGTGACAACTCTGTATGTATCTTGTACCTATCTGCAGTTTTAGCAAATTCAGATTCCAATGCTCGCTTCATCTCGATCCATTTGCGACAACATTTTTCATAGTCGACGAACAATCTCGCCGATCCACGCAATAAACGCTTCGCATAAATAACTTTTTGTACTTCACTCCATTCACATAGCTCCGCCATGTCTTCAAACTCTTCGAGCCAACAACGAATGTTTGCTTTATCGTCTCCGCTAAATGTACGCATGGACTCCTCAACATCTCCGAATGTTAATGCCTGCATCCGTCACACGCATCGTCTCACATTGCTTCCTTCTTCTTCATCTTCACTGCCATCAGTATAGTCTTCCTCTTCGCCATGTTCTATTTGCAATATTATGGCTACTTTAAGTCGATCTTGTAATTGCTTCTTATTTCCCGACGTTCTCAGCTTGCGACTCTTCAATTCTTCCTTCAAATCGGTTAACTTCATTGTTAGAAATTCCTCTAATTTGTCAGCAGATAGGCATGCTTGTGACACTTCGACAACGGTATCGTTTCCTGCAGACATCTTAAAAGGTTTTTAAATGCACAACACAACAACTAGAGTTCAACTCTCAACTCCTACAGTCACGATATCACTGTTATCATTCAGCGCTACGTTTTCCTCAAATCTCGGACGAGCCCCCAAAATGATGTAGAAATTTGTTCAATATTTAAACAATATAGAATATGTATTGATTAGGAAAGAACTAAACGTGGTGAAAACAGGAAATATCGCGTACCGTATCTGCAACTAGGATTACAACTACTTCACTTAATTCTACAACTCGCAACGCTCCTCACTCGACGACTCTCGAACACACCCTGTCCACTCCAAACACGCTCCTTCGACACAACGCCTGCCTTTTCCAAAAACGTGATAATCGCATCGGCCGGCTCCCTGTCGCCAAGTGTTTTTCCCATCTGACCCGGCCTTCGCCAACATTTCTCTTCTATTGCCTACCATAAATACAAAGTCTTAAAACTACGGTCTTAAAACTAAGCCTAACACTCCTCCTCGTCCTAAACGTACCCACTAAATTACGATACTACAGAAATATTGAATATATTTCGAAAATAAATATATTAATTGTTAAATATGTGTGTATAATGAAGTATTAGAATAGAAATTTTTCAAATTCGACCGGGTTGCGTGAATTCGTTTGTGATTTCAGAGGGAATATTTCTTGCAAATATTTTGCCTCCTTAGTCTTTTTGCCTAACACTAACCTCAAAAATTCCCCGAAACAAAGTAATTTCACAGACGAATCCAAAAAAGTAAAACGAAAGATCACGATTTATATCAACTCCATCACGCTCTAAAAATCGTAGAAATGTTCGATTCATTCGAACGTACCGCAACGCAAACCGAAATATATTAGTGTCATCCATGCGTGACCGTCGACGCGGTATCGAGCGCATTAATCAATTACCGGGCGCTTCTAAATAAACAGAGAGATCTGTTGGTAACAAGCGAGCTGAGAGAATGGGATCGAACCTGACATTTTAATTCGTGCGGCTCCCGGGCAGCGTTTGCGAGAAACGAGGTCGGCACCGTCGTGAAACAGCGATCCTCCGCCGAAGTTTCCGCCGAATTTTTTACGCACTGACTCCGCATTCCTGGAACACTGCTTACAAATCATTAGTAACAATTATTACTCGATTGCCTGCTCGTAACGAAGGAACTTTCGCCGTAAACCTCGGAATTGGGAATAGCGTGCCGGCGGACATGTCGCGAAGAACAACGAACTAAGTCCTGGCGAAGAGAGGGAGGGAGGGTGGTTGAACGCACAGAGGCATTAAAAGTCAAAAATTCATCATCGCGGCCAAGTGTCTGCAAAGTCGGCATAAAAGAGCTAATAAGGGACGGCGTTTTATAGACAAAGTCCAACAGCTGCTTCAGCCGAGCTACTCCGCAGTGATAACAAAAGAAGTTGAAGTATTTAATCCGAAATGTTCCTGGACGCCGTAAATGCCCCGTCCATGTCGCACGCACAACTCTTAAAGTCTTCCCATGGGTAAGGTTAATATCGGCGCTATCGGAGACACGCCCTTTTTCACGGGACAGGAAAACAAAGTAATTGCGAGCTGCTTCGCGTTCGGTTTTTTTTCTCAGTCATTGATTTTGTTTTTAAGCTTTTTACGAGCGCGCGCGAACCCGCGCAGTTTGTCGCCGGGAATGTGTGGATGGCTCTTCAAGCCGAGTCTGACAACGATGGAAAATCCACCGGCGTAGAATGTCCTGTCGTAAATTGAGTACGTGACTACGTTCGTTGCCGTGAAAACACCGTTCTCAGGATATTTACGAGTCGACGCTATTATGTGTCACAGGAGTGGCGTAAGGCTCCAATATTTTCGTTTTAAATACACTTATATTTATTTTTCATGGGCTGCCCCGTCGGTTTACGGGCGCGGACGTGCCGTTCACATATTTCTTCGCCAATTAACTACTACATGCGCACCACCTTTCTTCCCAACGTTTGTCCAACTATTGCCCTTTCCACGGACACTGTGCCTGCCGAACGTTTTTTCGCTGTCAATTAAAGCTTGACCAAATAATTTGGCGTGGATTTGCAGTGGATTCGTAGCATTCGCGTGTTTAACCGTGTTAACGCTTTTTGGAATTTTGTGACTTCCGTTCATTCACGTGGCGATTTTCGTTAAAACTGACACACACACAATCGGTTTAACGAGGGATGTAATTTTACGTTTGCGACAATCAACTGTAACCCGGGGTGCTCGGAATTTTTATTTCGATAGCAACGAGCGCTTGATAACCGAGTTAGTAGTCTTAAAAATGATGTTTACTATTCTGCAGCCCCGAGTCTCCTGACCGTAAAAATTTACGGACTAATGCAGTTCTCCAGAACGGACCTCATCCTATTCTTTCTTGCGGATGCACTGCACTTTTCCGCAAAAAGAAATCTAAAAAGCCATTAACACTAAACTGGAATAATGGACAGTCTTATCTTCCATCGCCAAGTTCTAAAGTTCCCTTCGCCTGAAATTTGTTAACTTTTAAACATTTCTATGGAAAGCCTACTTTTAAACTACTTTTTACTTTAAATTTAATTTTATTCTCTCGATCAGTTTAATTTTTATTTGACGACTGTTATTTTTTTTTTAAGTTCGTTCTTTGTTGATATAGCAGATTACTCTGCCGATGTTCCTGGAAAATTATAATAATTTTAATCATTTATTTATTCTGGAACATCGAAATCTCCGAGTTACGCGTTTACGGGAATAAATAAATTCGCTATTACATTATGTTATTATTATTATTATATACAGGATAAAATAGCTGAATAGTAACATTTAAATGTCTCCATTATTTGTAGATACATCAGCGTACAACAAATTTAATCACACACTGAATATTGTGATATTAAAGATGTGATATGGAAGGAAAAATGTTGTTTATTGCTTCGCCTCGTGGAAAATATTTCGAATACCACTTTCAGAAAGTAAAAGGCGAAATTTTATCGGGAAGCGTGTGGACCGCTGTACGCGTACGAGAAATTCTGTGAGAAAAGCGAGGCGAAAAACATTTTTCCCTTGCAACCATTTTGCTCGCCCTGTCGAACAGTTTAGTTACTGCGCACCTTTGACTGTGGTTTGCTGAGAAACATGACGCTTGCTCTGCGCACAAGTAGCCATAATTGCTAAGCTTGCCGTCGGGCGTCTCGAGGCGTCAACATTGCACGATGGCGTTCGGTGACTTCTCAAAGGCACGAAACAGCTTTCGTCGTGCACTTAGAAACAACAAAGATATTTCAATGTTTTTTTCCACGCAGCTTCTCCGATCGCGTGTACGACAATGATCAAAATTACGGAACGAAAATAAACACGAATATACGACAAATGAAAATATGGTCTCTTTTCAAACTAAAAAATGATCACGATAAGAAGAAGGTCGGTTAAGTGGAATAATGAAAAGGAAGCGCACAAATGAATGCACAATGCCGGAGATTTATCGAAGACAATGAAAATAAAACGCGAACTGGTTAATACTGATCCACCAACAATGCCCATAACTTTTTTCGCCGTTGAGAAATTTGAAATGAATTTTTTATCGATGCCGGAATATGCCGCGTGCAAACGAACGAGAAAACTTGGTATAAATCGGATAATATTTGAATAAACGAGCCATCCCGGAAGGTCTCTTGTAATTTCAGTAATCGTCGAGAGAGGCTTCGATCGCTCTCGCTAGACCGACGAGCTCTCGGGTTAAGTGCAGCTGCGAACCGTGTCGTCCCGTGCAAATACCTTCGTTGTTCTCCCTGGACAGAATAAATTTGGATCGCAAAGAAAACAGGCGCCATCAAAATACTTGGACATTCAATATTCCCTAACAAAACCCATCGTCGCAGCGTAGGAGTTGAATGAAGAAGGGCCCGCGAAATCACCTTATCAAAGAAGGCGGTGCGGTATTAACCATTTCCTCGTTGAAATTGCAGTCTCTCTCTGTCTCTCCCTCTCTCTCTCTCTCCCTCTCTCTCTCTCTCTCTCTCTCTCGTCGGGCGCGACAGAGAAAATGGAAAAATTGTTGGAAAGATTGTGTCCCTTAACAGAAGATGATGATGACACTCGTTACGATCGGCCAGGGGCGTGCGTCGTCGTTACGCAAACGACACTGAATAAATCTGGTGCTTCATGCGTGCTTAGGAATCGTCGCGGCGCGTCGCGGGGACAAGCGTTGGCCTAAGCAGAAGCGGCAAATTGGCGTCGAGTGACGTTTCCTGTTTGCCTCGTACAGTAACGGACAAACGATTGAGGCATCAAGAGAGAAGAATAAGATCGGTGGAACGCGCGTGCTTGCAGATCTTCCACAAAATGACGTCCGTCATTTGAAGAGCAATTCGTCATACGAAATACGAGCAAACATCGAATCGTCCAAGAATAATATTTAATATTTAAATTATATGTATATATTTTGATGTAATATTTTTATAGAATATTTTTATATAAATATTTTGCACAATGTTTACGATTGGAAGTCAGTGGAATTCATTTTTTCGTTCGAGTCAAATTCACCCTTTTACAAGCGACACTCGCTGTTTTGCAATCGATACTCACCCTCCCACAAATTAAATTCACTTTCGTTAACCTCAGCTTTTGCAAATAAAGTTCTTCTACGTTGTTTTCTGAAACTATTCAAATGAAAATAACATTTACATAGAACAAGGAACATGAAATGCTCGTTTAACAGTAAATTTAGCCGCATCTGTAATTTTCCTTCCAGTTTGGTAATTTCATACGCATATTCATGTAACAATAACGACAATCCGTGGGAGCGATGGTTGCAACAGAATAATTAACAACATCCGACAAAAACTATTTGCCGAAATAATGTTCAATGTTTGAGAGCTTCAACTGTGAAATGAACAAAGGGTGCCTCGTCTGACGGACGTGATCACGCGGTTCCTGTGTCTTCTGGAAGCTGACATCATCTAAAACGATAATGATCTCTGAAGAATTTCGCGAAAAATATTTCCAGCTGAAAAATTGTTAATGTTATATAAGTGAGACACATATTTTCAGATTGAGGAAGGAAACAAATCGAAGAAACAAGTATCAGTTGCATGCTTCGAACTGAAATTAAAATCCGTCGTCTTAAAATTAAGACCGCTACTACTCTATGCAGCAAAGTCTACCGTAGACGAATACTTTGTATGCTAGCATAATCGCCGGCGGGGGAAGACCGAACCAATATAATCTGGAAAGGGATCAGAGGGGATTTGGTGCGAGGGCAGGCATTCGCATGTTTCGGACACAGGCCAGGATGAGCACAAGCGACCCCTGATACACGCTAATTAAGCTTTATGAATTTAAAATTGCGCTCGTTAACCGAGGCGCGTGTCAAACAATTTCTTGTCACGATAATGATTATCTTCAGCTCGCGTTATTACTACGCGTTATTACTGCGTTATTACTACCCATTTTTCGCGTGACGCCGTGAATTTAGGAAAAACCGGCGGCGGCGGCCGTGGTGTGTTCGAAGGATTTCCCTCCGGAAAAGTTGGTTCGAGCCCGGCCGAACTCCGGGGTCAACTTATGCACGGATATATCCGGCTTTGATCGCGCGGCGACCGTTCCGCTCGATAAAAGGAGTCAAGCCCGCCGCGTCGAAGCAGGCCAAATAAACGTATCACGGCTGACGCCTTTGTTCCTGATTATGGAATTTTTTTCGAGCGACGCGCAGCGTCCGCGTTTCCTTCTCGCCCGTTTCAGTTTTATTACCGCGAGCCCCGCCACAGCGAGACGCTATTTTTATTCCGGGATTTATAACGGCCAGCTCAGCCGGCCACGAAATATTCTCCCGCCAGGCTTTTCAAAAATTCCACTTTTTTCGGACAACTTTATCCTTAACGCTGCCCCCCACCCACACCATCCTGCACGCTGCTCCATCACGGCCGCGCGCAGGCTACGACCAGCTGAAAAAGCTGAACCGTCCACCGCACTTGCACTTCACTTACAACACCTGCGATTCTTTTCCTCCTTCCGGCGCGGCGGAGCGAGCCGCGAAGGGAACTATCCCTGGCTGAATTAGAGCGTTCCGAGGTGCTGTAACGAAATAAACGCGGACGCCCGGTTCAAACTGCGAACAACGTAATTACAGAGCTGCGCGGGAAGGGCTGGCCGCGCCGGTATGAAAATGAAATAGCGCTGGACAGAGAGTGTTTTTCTTTTTTTATCGGAGCGTCGCGTCGCGACGTTCGCGCGTCGCTCTCGCGGCGAGTTAACGAAAACCGCGGTGTCGCCGTGGGACGGCTTGCCAATATTATTGACGCGAATCTTGGAACAACGGGCAAACAATATCGCGAAATAATAAATAACTTCGTCGCCGTCATTCGCGAAGCTCCGCAAGCGATTATTTGATATACTGCGTGCCCGGAATAACGGGTGGGGGCTGTAGATTCAGTAGCTATGGAAATCAATAGCGGCAATCCCAGCCCTGTAGAACACGATATCAAGGATGTCGTATTCCTGGCACAGATATTGGCAAATACATGTCTGTTACATTGTAATTATCTTTTTATTCACCGTCGAATCTTTCTTATAATATATCTCTCGTACGAAATGCGAAACATTTTTAAAATTCTACCTTTGTAATCGTCATTGCTTTTTAATCATTTCTTTAAACTTTCCGATCGACGAAATAATCATTAATTTAATGGATTCTTAACAGAGACTTTATTGTAATTTATTTTTTCACGTTTCGCTGCAAATAAATGAAGATAAAGTTACTGCAAGTGAACTATTACTTGTATTATTTTGTTCGCTGTTTAAACAAAAGTGCGTTTGACTGATACAATTTAGTAAGTCAATTTTGTGCTAGAGTGATTTAATATTATTAAATCATATCGAATTTCATATTTTCTGCGATTCTTCTTTAATATTTTACGTTGAAGCTTCAAAGGGGCTTTCATAAATGAGTTGGTAACAATATCATACGTTATTGCATTTTACAGAGTTTTTAATTTTTTTTCATCATCCACAAATTAAGTGTTTTGACTTAAACCATTTTTTTAACGCCTCGTATGTTACAAAAATTTTCCATTATTTATTAAGAGTACAATAGACTCTATATTTATTACAAAAACGTATCGAAACACATCGCACGATTTTTCCGGCCAGTAATGTGCCACTGCTTATGCGTTACTATCGTGTAAGTATAGAAAGCGACCATATACTTATCCGCGATAGTGTTTACACTCGTTTAGAGCATTGGCCATCAGAAGCCCAAGGCAGTAAAAGAGAGCTTATGCGAGCTATAGCGAACATTCCACGAGCCTAGCGAACAGCTGCCTACACATTCATGAAAACCAGCAACAAACCGTCGTAAATCTCCGGCTTCGAGCGTTGCTCTGTTTTGTGCTCGATATCCTATTGAAACCACCCTTTTTGAAGGAGCTTTAAATATGATTCTATTGTAGCGCTAACATGAGATTACGCCCAAAAAACATTCCAATATTTCGTGTCGCGAGTTCAGCCTCCTGACGGGTTCTGAGTACCTGTTTTGGATAATAGAACTTCTGAACAATGGTCCAGTATAAATTTCGAAATACAAAATATGCCGCACATCTATGTATTATTGTTTCGAACTTTCTTCGGAGAACGAACGATAACTGAACTATTTATGCAAATATATCGAATCTTTGGGCAGAATAAAACTTATCCGCAGTTAGTTCGACAAAAGGCTATTGAATATCGATATATCGCACCTCGTAACATTTGTAATCAGTTAAAAAGAATTTTATAATAAAGACATCGGATGAATTTAAGGAACTTAAGGATAGCGAATTTAGTGAATTTGAGTGAATTTTCAAGTGAAAGTTTTAAGTGAATTTAAATAAATTTAATTAAGGATAGCGTTACGTTATCTTCAACTTATTACAATCACTAAAAGAGGAAAGTGAGCTTCAGCTAATTTATATTTTTTACAATTCATTTAGACAATTTTTATTTTGTATAACGATCCGATTTTGCGTAAAGGTCCAACGATAACTATAATTTTCTGATTCGAAGCTAACAAACTCTCATTAGAAATTATTAATAACTTGGACACAATATGATTATGTATCTTCTGATGTTTTTTCTACTTAACAATAATCTGCTAATTCGAAGCTAACAATCTCTCGTCGGGAACAATAACACTTTACAGACATTCCCGATAAAAATTCCTCGGAGTGAATCGCAACTGCGTCGTCTACTCAACTTGGAACCGCCAGTCACCGCTAAATCGCATCGCGTAAACAATAAATATTAGATACATCGACGAAAGTCAAAGGGATTTCCTCGTCGGGGGGAGTTTAATTAAAAATCTGCGAGCTTTATCGCGCATAAACTCCGCACGGCGTCCTGATACTCCCGATGACATATTTACCGATATCTAACTGAAAAAGGTTAATAAGCGATACACACGTTGCTGGAAGATCGCGCGATTCTATCAACGGCCGAACATTTACTTTAATCAGCCGTGCAACCACAGGCCCGGTTGCTGCTCGCACGGGCCGCACCTGCGCAACGTAACGCGCGTGCCGAGTTAATCCTGACTGACGCGTAATCACGGAAGCCCGGCGGATCCAATTACCAGAAGCAGAACTGGAAATAAGGAAAACAGAGCCGTCAGTGCTCTGATTCGCCTTTACGATAGCGCAAATATTAACGGACAGGGATTAGAACGACGAGTAATTAAGTCACGCAAAGGGAATACGAAGAAACTCGGCTGGATAGGGAGAAATAAAAAGAGGGAGGCAGAGATAGTCAGATCAGAGAGAGAGAGAGAGAGAGAGAGAGAGAGAGAGAGAGAAAGAAAGAGAGTGCTACGTCCCAGTCCATCAGTTCCCCCTCTTCGCATATTTGCGTAATTTTTAGCTAATAGATATATTATTATCACTGTTATTATTATTACTATTATTGATGGATTTTGTTTGGCACGTGGATGACGTCTCTTTCAGATCAAAACAGAATTGACAGACTTTACCATATTTACTTTAATACTAAACTAAGCTGACTATTGTCATACAGCGTTATACTTTGTAAATCCATAGAAGAAATTTCTAACGCAGTCCGCGTCCGTTTTAAAAAAACTGCGAACTGTCCGTCTGAAATATTGCAAGAATGTGTAAGCTCTCGACAACACTTTGTGCATATGGTACAATGCGCAAAATAATCTCAAGACAGATGAAAGTTGGAATTTCAGTATTCTTGATTTTCCTCTTAATTCCAGCCGTGCCGGATCCAATTTGTGCCATGAATTACGAAACACGATGTATGACGGGAGCGGATTGCATATTCCATTACGAACGAGTGAAACAAAGAGAAGGAGAGAGAAAGAATAAGAGATAGAGATAGAAATAGAGATAGAGATAGAGGTAGAGATAGAGATAGAGATAGAGATAGAGATAGAGATAGAGAGATAGAGAAATAGAGAGATAGAGAGAGAGATAGAGAGAGAGATACAGAGAGAGAGAGATAGAGAGATAGAAAAAAAATTAGAGAGATAGAGAGATAGAGAGATAGAAAATTAAAGAGATAGAGAGATACAGAGATAGCGAGATAGAGAGATAGAGAGATAGAGAGATACAGAGATAGCGAGATAAAGAGATAGAGAGATAGAGAGATAGAAAATTAAAGAGATAGAGAGATAGAGAGATAGAGAGAGATAGAGAGATAGAGATATATAAAATTAGAGAGTTAGGGAGATATAGAATTAGCGAGTTAGAGAGATATAAAATTATAGAGTTAGAGAGTTACAGAGATAGAAAGATGGAGATAGAATAAGAGATAGAAATAGAGATAGAAATAGTGATATATGAAATGAGAAAGAAAGAGAGAATAAGAGATAAGGAGAGAGCGAGGGCGTGAAAAAGAGAGTGAGATGGACATTAGATCGAAATACTCGACGCACCATAATCCTCGAGCAGATTTCAGCCATCATATTTTAGATTTAGACCATCGCCGAACTAACTGCTCAGAGAACCTGCTAACGAGGAGCGCCCTCCGGTTTTCGCTGATCGGAGAAAGTAGATTCCAGAGACCCTCGTTTGAGAACAGATCGTTTATAAGTTACCCTCGAAAAGCGATTTTCATACAAACCACTGCATTGATACATGGAAAGGTACTCTATGCGATTGAGTTGAACGTTTCATGATTAATTTTACGCGCAAGGGTCGCATTTAGCTGCGTCTTGCTATTTTCTTTTGAATCTTTGCGAGCTCAGTTCTTATTTCTTTCAATTATTTAACCTTACGTATTCTATTAGCAATGTGAGCAGTTATGATTTCTCTGTGAAAAATATTAAAATTTTTTCAATTTCAGTGTCTCTTCTTATTTACCAAAGTAGGTGTTCGAAGAAAACTATGCTTAATGTGAACAGAATATTCCAGTTTTTCGACACAAAATTACAAACCTTGAAAAATCGTTCTAATTTACCGATTATTTATTTTTATGAAATAATGAAAAAATTATTGACTAAAATAAAATTGTACTGAGTACTCTCCTGAACAAGATACTATAATCTAATTCACATTATAAATGCAAGAATATATTTAAGCAATGATAACTAAACAGTGGATTTTATGCACTTTTTTACAAAGAAAGACTAACACAGAAGCAAAACTGTGCAGACATTAGAAGAATTCGAAAATCTCTTTCAATTCTGCACGATTTATTAAAATGATTAAATCATGAACGACATTTCCGCCTGATCTATATTCTCTACAGTTATCACACATAATTTTTCATTATCATAAAGATCCACGGTGCAATGATTACTCCGAAACTGTTGCGCAAAATCAAATTGCACTATCTCAAGTCTCCTAAAAATCCTCAGCAAGACTAAGAACCTGAAGAGGTATTCCGCGGTCTATAATACGATAACTGTAAAATCTAAGCACAACTGAAAAGCTAGCCTCAAGAGAAGCATAGAATTAGAGCTAATTGCGCGGGAACAGGTGTTAGTGGTTGAACGTTTCACGAAGAAGGGAATTCGCTGTAGAACGTAAAAAGAAAAGCATTCCTTTAAGAGGAAATTGCTGGCTGAAGTCACGGAAATACTAAAAAGAACGTTGACCAGCGTTCAAGGTCTCTTGCCGCAATCTCATAACTCCCATTGCAGACATTTCCGCAGGGCTGATAGGCAAATTCGAAATAAGACCGTTTTGCATAATAATACGGCGACGGGACGGAGGGAAGGTCAAAGATTAATGTATACATTCGTGTATCGATCGGTGGTGGCGGGCGTTGTTTCAGTATTACGCGAGCCGGCTGAGGAATGCGAAGGATTTACGGAAGTGCGTCAAACGCGAAACAGAATCACAACTCGCCAGAACAAACTAATAAAAATGTTGCCACCGGTGCGTACACTTACACAGCGACGCTCTCGGTGCGAGGGTGCACAATGAACCGGAAACGGATACGCATAATTTAATGGGACGAAACGATACACAGGTCGGCACGACACACACTTTTATTAGCTCTGCGGATATTTATTAGTCTGCAATAATGGATAATTATTGTGAGTCCGGTGTTTTACAGGATAAAAGTAAATTTTGCTGGCGGCACGGTTTCCCGATATGTCAACATTAATTCGCGTTGCCGAATTTAATTTATAAAATCGGACCGCGTTTCGGTGAGCAAACAATGCGAACCTATACGAAACGGAATGCCCGATTTTTTGAAATATGAAAACTATTTCCGGTTCGCGCTGCGTCCGTTCTATCGCGGTTCGTTGTATCGAATTTATCGATAATTTCGACGAGAAGAATTTCAAGAAAATAAGAGAAAAAGAAAGGAAACGATATAATAACGAACGACCCGGGCCGGAAGGTATCATTTGTCGCATTTAATTTGAGTAATGGATTATTCATAGAGTGTTATGAAAATATTTTTTTTCCGATTCGTGTCACGAGAGAAAAACAACGTTCAACATCAAAGTGCAAAATGTTTTCATACACACAGGTTCTGCTCAATCATTCGGAACAGGGTTCCCTTTTGACACGGGGCAAAGCCGTCATTCGCTATATCTTGACATATTTTACATTTTTGTTCCGGCATAGTGTTTCCTATTCTAGACAGCGCCGGTCGAGCTAGGATAATGCGAAATACGTTATAATAAATGAAAAAAGAGTGCAGGCATTTTTTGTTTGCCCGCTATGTGACTGCGATGTCATAGAATATCAAAAGGGAAATACGGTTCCTCTTTAACCAACCAACGGCGATGCTGGAGGTCTATTCTGGCCTGCCGTTTTCTTTTCAGCTTTTTTTTCGAAAATCAGAGTACGCTGCGATTTTTAGCACAACTCTCCGGGCTGTCGGACTACGCGTCGAGCCGGCGAACGTTTATTGCTAAACAGCGAAGCAACGTTAAAGCAATAACGTTAAGTAACGTTCCGTGGCGCGCATTGCTCGTTTGTATTATGTGTTGCCATTCCGTGTAAGAGGACGTTGTGTTTCTAACTCACATAAGTGGATCAGAGCTTTGTTCAATCAATCAAAACGACGGTTTTTACGGGGAAAGTTGCTAAGTGTTGTCGATACACGGAAACATATCGGTCAACGCGAAACTGAGGAATCCACGAAAGAAACTAGTTATCGGTTATCAAAGTTGGATCATCCAGGGTGATTCGCGTGGCGCCGCGTGTGTTTAACGAACACCTGGCGAACCACCGTGCTATCCACGACAGCGGGCAAACGATTAAGACGGGAACAAGGATATTGGTAAAATGCACCAATGTTGCAAATCTTCTCCGAAATGACGCACGGTGGGCAAAGTGGCAAAGTTGCCTGTCAAATTCGAAGAACTTTTGATAAAAATTAGATAAAGCGACGTTTTCTTTTACGCGAAAAAAACTGAAGTGTTGCAGAATAAACGAAAAAAGAGAGGATCCACTATTTTTTGATCTCGAAAATTTATGTTAAACTTGAAATATTCCATCGAAATTGTGATTTATTCAGTACCGTGTTGCATTTTTTAATGACATGCAGATTTTTACGCGCTCATTTCAAATCGTAAAATTTATCTACCACTTTTGAAGTTCGAAAAAAAGACCAGCGTGTTACCAAATCACAATCCTGAAATGGTAGATGAATTTTGCGACGGGATCTGAAACGAGTGTGTCAAAATCAAATAAAAATGAAATATTATAGAGAAGTAGATGGTTAAAAAAAACGAGAACCACCGTGCATTCGATCAATTGTTAACGTAAACGTTGGATTGGCAATTACGCTGACGCCCTGTCATCGTTCCTTCCGTAAACTCTCCTCTCATTTACATTTTTCCAAAGATGCAGAAAATCATGCACGTGTTGCCGCGAAAGTTATCGATTTATACCGAATGCATATTTAGCTCCGCCGTGCACGATTAACGAACGATTAACGAGAGACAAGTTGGAAGCAAAAATGAAGATAAGCAGGGTTCGTGCGGAACGTAATCTATGGGTCCATAAAATCTGCAATTTGTGGCTGGATTATTCCCTTCAGGAGCATACGCACGCTTCACCATAGTTTAACCTATACATCTATCTCTACCTGTACCTCTATCTCTACCTCTACGCCTGTATCTCTACATCAACCTCTACCTCTACCTCTACCTGTACCTCTAACGCTACGCCTGTACCTACTACATCTACCACTACCTCTACGCCAATGCCTCTACCTCTACGCCTGTACCTCTACCTCTACTTCTACGCCTGTACTTCTACCTCTACCACTACCTCTACCTTTACGCCTCTACCTCTACCTATACCTCTACCTCTACCTTTGCGCCTGTAAGTCTACCTCTACCTCTGCGTATGCACCTCTACCTCTACCTCTACCTCTACCTCTACCTCTACCTCTACCTTTACCTCTACCTCTACCTCTGCCTCTACCTCTACCTCTACCTCTACCTCTACCATTGTACTTCTTCCGCTGCCTCTACCTCTACGCATGTACCTCTACCTCTACATCTACAAATGTACCTCTACCTCCACCTCTATGCATGTACATCTACTTCTACCTCTACGCATGTATCTCTACCTCAACCTCTACATCTACCTCTACATCTACTACCACTGTCTGTACCTCTACCTCTACCACTACCTCTACGTCTACGCCTATACGTCTACCTCTACCTCTACCTCTACCTCTACCTCTACCTCTATCTTTACGCCTGTACATCTACCTCTGCCTCTACATCTACGCATGTACCCCTACCTCTATCTCTACCTATGACTCTACCTCTACCTCGACCTCTGCCTCCATTCTACCGCTACGCCTGTACCTCTACCTCTACCTGTACCTCTACCTCTACCTCTACGACTACGCCTGTAGCTCTACCTCTACCTCTACGCCTGTACCTCTATCACCACCTCTATCTCTACCCTTGTGCCTGATACCTCTACCTCTACCTCTACGTCTGTACGTCTAGCTCTACCTCTACCTCTACCTCTACGTCTGTACCTCTACTTCTACCTCTACGCACGTTGCTCTAACTCTACCCCTACGCATGTACCTCTACCTCGACCACTACCTCAACCTATACTTCTACCTCTACCTCTACCTCTACGCCTGTACCTCAACCTCTACCTCTACGCATGTACCTCGACCTCTACCTCTACGTCAGTACCTCTACCTCTACGTCTGTACCTCTACCTCTACCTCTACCTCCACATCTACCTCTAACTCCACCTCTAACTCTACCTTTCCGCCTGTACTTCTACCTCTACCTCTACCTCTACCTTTGCGCCTGTACTTCTACCTCTACCTCTACCTCTACCTTGGCGTCTGTACTTCTACCTCTAACTTTACGCCTGTAATATACCTCTACCTTTACGCCTGTACATCTGCCTCTACCACCACCTCTACCTCTACCTCTACCTCTACCTCTACCTCTACTTCTACGCATGTGCCTCTACCTCTACCTATACCTCTACCTTTGCGCCTGTGACTCGACCTCTACCTCTCCGTATTTACCTCTACCTCTATCTCTACCTCCACCACTATCTCTACCTCTACCTCTACGCCTGTACCACCACCTCTACCACTACCTCTACGCCTGTACCTCTACCACTACACCTGTACCTCTGCCTCTACGACCGTACCTCTAACTCTGCTCCTGTACATCTACATCTACCTCTACACATGTGCTTCTACCTCTACCTCTATCTCTACTTCTACCTCTACCTCTGCCGCTACTTCCATGCCTTTACCTCAATCACTACCTCTACGCATGTACCGCTAACAATGTAAGAACAACGTATAACAATGTAGAACAACGTAACACTGTTTTAAAGAACAACATGAGACAACGTAAAACACCGCAAAATTACGTAAAAAGAAAGTAAAACAACGTAAAACAACGTAAATCAGCAATGCGAAACAAAGAAAAACGCGGTAAAACAACGTAGAGCAATGTAAATCATCAATGTGAACCAAAGTAAAACAACGTAACACAACGTAAAGCAATGTAAAACAATATAAAACAACGTAAAAATAATGTATAACAGTGTAGACCAACGTAATACGGTATTAACCAACAACGTGAGACACCGTAAAAGAACGTAAAACAAGGTAAATCAACGCAGAACTGCGTAAAGACAAAGTAAAACAACGTAAACAATGTAAATCATTAATGTGAACCAAAGTAAAACAACGTAACACAACGTAAAGCAATGTGAAACACTATAAAACAATGTGAAAACAAGGTATAACAACGTAGAACTACGTACTACTGTTTTCAAAACAACGCCAAACAAACCAAACAATGTAAAGCACCTTAAAATAACGTAAATCGTAAATGCGAAACAAAGTAAAACAACGTAACACAACGTAAAGCAATGCAAGACAATATAAAACGACGTGAAAATAATGTATAGCATGGATTTCAAGGCAACTCGTTTGTTTCGCATGCATTTGAAGCTAGATCATTTATATCTCAATTACTCGAAGCTAAATCATTTGTTTCGCATGAATATGAAGCTAAATCATATGTTTCGCATTAATTTAAACCTAAATCATGTGTTTCGCATGAATTTGTAGCTAAATCATGTTTTTCGCATGGATTTGAAGCTAATCCATGTGTTTCGAATGATTTTGAAGCTAGATCGTGTGTTTCTCATGGATTTGAAATAAACTCGTTTGTTTCGTATGTATTTGAAGCTAGATCATTTATATCTCAATTACTTGAAGCTAAATCATTTGTTTCGCATGGATTTGAAGTAAACTCGTTTGTTTCGCATGCATTTGAAGCTAGATTATTTATGTCTCAATTACTAGAAGCTAAATCATTTCCTTCGCAAGTACTTGAAGCTAAACCTTCTATTTTGCATTGAGTTGAAGCTAAATCATTTTTTTCGCATGGATTTGAAGCTAAACCATGTGTCTCGCATGATTTTTAAGCTTAATCTTGTGTTTCGCATGGATTTGAATTTAACTCGTTTGTTTCGCATGCATTTGAAGCTAGATCATTTATATCTCAATTACTTGAATCTAAATCATTTGTTCCGCATGCATTTGAAGTTAACTCGTTTGTTTCGCATGCAGTTGAAGCTAGATCATTTATATCTCCATTACTAGAAGTTAAATCATTTGTTCCGCATGAATTTGAAGGTAACTCATTTGTTTCGCAATCTCTTGAAGCTAGATATCTTATATCGCAATTGTTCGAAGCTAAATCTTTTGTTTCGCATGGATTTGAAGGTAACGCGTTTGTTTCGCATGCATGTGAAGCTAGATCAGTCACATCTCAATTACTTGAAGCTAAATCATTTGTTTCGCATGGATATGAAGGTATCTCGTTTGTTTCGCATGCATTTGAAGCTAGATCATTCGTTTCGCATGGATTTGAAGCTAAGCCTTCGACTTCGCATTGATTTGTAGCTAAGTCATGTGTTCCGCATGGATTTCTAGATAACTCGATTGTTTCGCATGCAGTTGAAGCTCAATCATGTATATCACAAGTATTTGAAGCTAAACCTTCTACTTCGCATTGATTTGAAGCTAATTCATGTGCTACGCTAGGATATGAAGCTCACTCGTTTGTTTCTCCTGCATTTGAAGCTATATCACTTATATCGCAAGTATATGAAGCTGAATCATTTGTGTCGCATGGATTTGATGCTAAGCCTTCTTCTTCGCATTGATTTGAAGCTTAATCATGTATTTCGCATGGATTTGAAGCTAATTCGTGTGTTTCGCTTTGATTTGAAGCTAACTCGTTTGTTTCACAGCAGTTGAAGCTAAATCATGTATATCACAAGTATTTGAGCCTAAACCATTTGTTTCCCATGAATTTGAAGCTAAGCCTTCTACTTCGCATTGATATGGAGATAAATCATGTGTTTCGCATGGATTTAAAGCTAACATGTTGTTTCACCTGCATTTGAAGCTAAATCAAGTATATCACAAATTTTTGAAGTTAAACCATTTGTTTTGCATGGATTCGAAGATAAGCCTTCTACTTCGCATTGATTTGTAGCTAAATCATGTGTTCCGCATGGATTTCAAGATAACTCGTTTGTGTCGCATGCAGTTGAAGCTAAATCATGTGTATTAGAAGTATTTGAAACTAAACCATTTGTTTCTCATTGATTTGAAGCTAAATCATGCGTTTCGCATGGATTTGAATCTAACTCGTTTGTTTTGCCTGCATTTGAAGCTATATCATGTATATCACAAGTATTTGAACTAAACCATTTGCTTCGCATAGATTTGAAGATAAGGCATCTACTTCGCATTAATTTGAAGCTAACTCGAATGTTTCGTATGCATTTGAAGCTATATCACTTATATCGCAATATCTGAAGATAAATCATTTGTCTTTCATGTATTTGAAACTAAGCCGTCTATTTCGCATTGATTTGAAGCTGAATCATGTATTTCGCATGGATTTCAAGCTAACTCGTTTGTGTTGCATGCAGTTGAAGCTAAATCATGTGTATCAGAAGTATTTGAAGCTAACCCATTTCTTTCGCATGGTTTCGAAGAGAAGCCTTCTACTTCGAATTGATTTCAAGCTAAACCATTAGTTTCGCATGGATTTGAAGCTAAGCCTTCTTACGTCTTATTGATTTGAAGCTAAATCTTGTGTTTCGCGTGGATTTGAAGCTAACTCGTTTGATTCGCATGCAGTTGAAGCTATATTACGTATATCGCAAGCAATTGAAGCTAATTCATTTTTCTCGCATGGATTTGAAGCTATGCCTTCTACTTCGCATTGATTTGATGCTAAATCATGTGTTTCGCATGGATTTGAGGCTAACTCGTTTGTTTCGCCTGCATTCGAAGCTAAATCATGTATATCACAAGTATTTGAAGCTAAACAATTTGATTCTCATGGATTTGAAGCTAAGCCTTCTACTTCGCATTGATTTGAAGCTAAACCATTTGTATCGCATGGATTTGAAGCTAAGCCTTCTACTGCACATTGATTCGAAGCTAAATCATGCGTTTCGCATGGATTTGAATCTAACTCGTTTGTTTTGCCTGCATTTGAAGCTATATCATGTATATCACAAGTATTTGAACTAAACCATTTGCTTCGCATAGATTTGAAGATAAGGCATCTACTTCGCATTAATTTGAAGCTAACTCGAATGTTTCGTATGCATTTGAAGCTACATCACTTATATCGCAATTATCTGAAGATAAATCATTTGTTTCTCATGTATTTGAAGCTAAGCCTTCTATTTCGCATTTATTTGAAGCTAAATCATAAGTTTAGCATGGATTAGAAACTACCTCGTTTTTTTCGCATGTATTTGAAGATAAATCATGTATATCACAAGTATTTGAAGCTAAACCATTCGCTTCGCATGGAATTGAAGCAAAGCCTTCAAGTCCGCATTGATTTGAAGCTAAATCATGTGTTTCGCTTGGATTTGAAGCTAACTCGTTTATTTCGCATGCAGTTGAAGCTCAATCATGTATATCACAAGTATTTGAAGCTAAACCATTTGTTTCGCATGGATTCGAAAATCGGCCTTCTATTTCGCATTGATTTGAAGCTAAATCATGTGTTTCTCATGGATTTAAAGCTAACACGTTTGCTTCGCATGCAGTTGAAGCTCAATCATGTATATCACAAGTATTTGAAGCTAAACCATTTGTGTCGCATTGGTTTTGAAGCTAAGCCTTCTACTTCGCATGGATTTGAAGCTAAATCATGTGTTACGCTTGGATATGAAGCTCACTCGTTTGTTTTTCCAGTATTTGAAGCTATATTACTAATATCGCAAGTATTGGAAGCTGATCCATTTGATTCGCATGGATTTGAAGCTGAGCCTTCTACTTCGCATTCATTTGAAGCTACATCAAGTGTTTCGTTTGGATTTGAAGAAAACTCATTTGTTTTGCATGCAGTTGAAGCTATATCACTTATGCTCGCAAGTATTTGAAGCTAAATCATTCGTTTCGCATGGAGTTGAAGCTAAGCCTTCCACTTCGCATTGATTTGAAGATAAATCATGTGTTTCGCTTGGATTTCAAGCTAACTCGTTTGTTTCGCCTGCATGTGAAGCTAAATCATGTATATCACAAGTATTTGAAGCTAAACAATTTGATTCGCATTGGTTTTGATGCTAAGCCTTCTACTTCGCATTGATCTGAAGCTAAATCAAGTGTTTCGCTTGGATTTGAAGTTAACTCGTTAGTTTCGCATGCAGTTGAAGCTAAATCATGTATATCACAAATATTTGAAGCTAAACCATTTGATTCTCATGGGTTTGGAGCTCAGCCTTCCAACTTCGCATTGATTTGGAGCTAAATCATGTGTTTCGCATGGATTTAAAGCTAACACGTTTGTTTCGCATGCATTTGAAGCTAAATCATGTATATCACAAGTATTTGAAGATAATCCATTTGTTTTGCACGGATTCGAAAATCAGCCTTCTATTTCGCATTGATTTGAAGCCAAATCATGTGTTTCTCATGGATTTAAAGCTAACACGTTTGTTTCGCATGCAGTTGTAGCTCAATCATGTATATCACAAGTATTTGAAGCTAAATCATTTGCTTCGCATTGGTTTTGAAGCTAAGCCTTCTACTTCGCATTGATTTGAGGCTAAATCAAGTGTTACGCTTGGATATGAAGCTCACTCGTTTGTTTTTCCAGCATATGAAGCTATATTTCTTATATCGCAAGTATTTGAAGCTGAACCATTTGTTTCGCATGAATATTAAGCTAAACCATGTGCTTCGAATGAATTTGAAGCTAAATCATGTTTTTCGCATGTATTTGAAGCTAACTCGTTTGTTTCGCCTGCATGTGAAGCTACATCATGTATATCACAAGTATTTGAAGCTAAACCATTCGTTTCGCATGGAGTTGAAGCTAAGCCTTCCACTTCGCATTGATTTGAAGATAAATCATGTGTTTCGCTTGGATTTAAAGCAAACACGTTTGTTTCGCATGCAGTTGAAGCTCAATCATGTATACCACAAGTATTTGAAGCTAAACCATTTGTGTCGCATGGAGTTGGAGCTAAGCCTTCCACTTCGCATTGATTTGAAGCTAAATCATGTGTTTCGCGTGGATTTAAAGCTAACACGTTTGTTTCGCATGCAGTTGAAGCTAAATCATGTATATCACAAGTATTTGAAGATAATCCATTTGTTTTGCATGTATTCGAAAATCAGCTTTCCATTTCGCATTGATTTGAAGCAAAATCATGAGTTTCGCATGGATTTGAAGCTAACTCGTTTGTTTCGCATGGATTTGAAGCTAACTTGTTTGTTTCGCATGCAGTTGAATCAAAATCATGTATATCACAAGTATTTGATGCTAAACCATTTGATTCGCATGGATTTGGAGCTAAGCTTTCTACTTCGCATCGATTTGAAGCTAAATCAAGTGCTTCGCTTGGATTTGAAGCTAACTCGTTTGTTTCGCATGCAGTTGAAGCTATATCATGTATATCACAAGTATTTGAAGCTAAACCATTTGATTCCCATTGATTTGGAGCTAAGCCTTATCCTCCGCATTGATTTGGAGCAGTATCATGTGTTTCGCTTGGATTTATAGCTAACACGTTTGTTTCGCATGCAGTTGAAGCTAAATCATGTATATCACAAGTATTTGAAGCGAAACCATTTGTTTCGCATGGATTCGAAAATCAGCCTTCTATTTCGCATTGATCTGAAGCTAAATCATGTTTTTCGCATGGATTTAAAGCTAACACGTTTGTTTCGCATGCAGTTGAATCTCAATCATGTATATCACAAGTATTTGAAGCTAAACCATTTGTGTCGCATTGGTTTTGAAGCTAAGCCTTCTACTTTGCATTGATTTGAAGCTAAATCATGTGTTACGCTTTTATATGAAGCTCACTCGTTTGTTTTTCCAGCATTTGAAGCTATATTACTTATATCGCAAGTATTTGAAGCTGAACCATTTGTTTCGCATGAATATTAAACTAAACCATGTGCCTCTAACGAATTTGAAGCTAAATCATGTGTTTCACATGGATTTGAAGCTAACTCGTTTGTTTCGCATGCAGTTGAAGCTAAATTATGTATATCATATGTATTTGAAGCTAAACCATTTGTTTCGCATTGATTTGAACATAAGCATTCTACTTCGCATTGATTTGAAGCTAAGCCTTCTACTTCGCATTGATTTGAAGGTAAATCATGTGTTTCGCTTGGATTTGAAGCTAACTCGTTTGTTTCGCATGCAGTTGAAGCTAAATCATGTTTATCACAAGTAGCTGAATCTAAACGATCTGTTTCGCATGAATATTAAGCTAAACCATGTGCTTCGCATGAATTTGAGTCTAAATCATGTGTTTCGCTTGGATTTGAAGCTAACTCGTACGTTTCGCATGCAGTTGAAGCAAAATCATGTATATCACAAGTATCCTAATCTAAACCATCTGGGTCGCAATAATATGAAGCTAGGAAGCTAAACCGTGTGATTCGCACGGACTTGAAGCTAACTCGATTGTATCGCGTGCATTTGAAGCTATATCACTTATATCGCAATTATCTGAAGATAAATCATTTGTTTCTCATGTATTTGAAGCTAAGCGTTCTACTTCGCATTGATATGGATCTACACCATATGTTTCGCATGGATTTAAAGCTAACACGTTTTTTTCGCCTGCATTTGAATCTAAATCATGTATGTCACAAATATTTGAAGTTAAACCATTTGTTTCGCTTTGATTTGAAGCTAAGCCTTCTAGATCGCATTGATATGGACCTAAATCATATGTTTCCCATGGATTTAAAGCTAACTCGAATGTTTCGCCTGCATTTGAAGCTATATCACTTATATCGCAATTATCTGAAGATAAATCATTTGTTTCACATGTATGTGAAACTAAGCCTTGTACTTCGCATTGATTTGAAGCTACATCATGTGTAACGCATGGATTTGAAGCTAACTCGATTGTTTCGCATGCAGCTGAAACTAAACCATGTATATCACAAATATTTGTAGCTAAACCATTTGTTTTGAATGGATTCCAAGGTAAGCCTTCTACTTCGCATTGATTTAAAGATAAATCATGTTTTTCGCTCGGATATGGTGCTAATTCGTTTGTTTCGCATGCTGTTGCAGCTAAATCATGTATATCACTAATATTTGAAGCTAATCCATTTGTTTCGCATGAATTCGAAGATAATCCGTCCACTTCGTATTGATTTCAAGTTAAATCATGTGTTTCGCATAGATTTAAAGCTAACTCGTTTGTTTCCCAAGGATTTGAAGTTAACTCGTTTGTTTCGCCAGCACATGAAGCTAAATCATGTATATCACTAATATTTGAAGCTAAACCATTTGATTCGCATGGATTTGGAGTTAAATCATGTGTTTCGCATAGATTTGAAGCCTACTCGTTTGTTTCGCCTGCATTTGAAACTACATCACTTATATTCGCAAGTATTTGCAGCTAAACCATTTGTTTCTCATGTATCTGAAGCTAAGCCTTCTACTTGGCATTGATTTGAAGCTAACTCGAATGTTTCGATTGCATTTGAAGCTAAATCACTTATCTCGCAAGTATCGGAAGCTAAATCATTTGTTTCTCATGGATTTGAAGCTAAACTATCTACATCGCATTGATTTGAACTTAAATCAAGTGTTTCGCATTGATTTGAAGCTAACTCGTTTGTTTCGCATGCATTTGAAGCTATATCACATATATCGCAACAATTTGAAGCGAAATCAGTTATGTCGCATGGATTTGAAGCTAAGCCATCTACTTCGCATTGGTTTGAAGATAAATAATGTATTTCGCATGGATTTGAAGCCAACTCGTTTGTTTCGCATGCAGTTGAAGCTAAATCATGTTTATCACAATTATCTGAATATAAACCATCTACTTCGCATTGATTTGAAGCTCAGCCTTCTACTTCGCATTGATTTGAAGCTAAATCATGTGATTTGCATGGATTTGAAGCTAACTCGATTGATTTGCATGCAGTTGAAGATAAATTATGTATATCAAAAGTATTTGAATCTAAACCATTTCCTTCGCATGGATTCGAAGATAAGCTTTCTACTTCGCATTGATTTGAAGCTAACTCGATTGTTTCGCCTGCATTTGCAGCTATATCACATATATCGCAATTATCTGATGATACATCATATGTTTCTCATGTATTTGAACATAAGCCTTGTACTTCGCATTGATTTGAAGCTAAATCATGTGTTTCGCATGGATTTGAAGCTAACTCGTTTGTTTCGCCTGCCGTTAAAGCTAAATCATGTATATCACACGTATTTGTAGCTAAACCATGTGTTTCGCAATGAATTTGAAGCTAAATGGTGTCTTTCGCATTGATTTGAAGCTAACTCTTTTGTTTCGCCTGCATTTGGAGACAAATCATGTATATCACAAGTATTTGAAGCTAAACCGTTTGATTCGCATGGATTTGATGCTAAGCCTTCTACTTCGCATTGATTTGAAGCTAACTCGATTGTTTCACCTGCATTTGAAGCTACATCACTTATATTGCAATTATCTGAAGATAAATCATTTGTTTCGCATGGATTTGAAGATAAGCCTTGTACTTCGCATTGATTTGAAGCTAAATCATGTGTTTCGCATGGATTTGAAGCTAACTCGTTTGTTTCGCATGCAGTTGAAGCTAAATCATGCATATCACAAGTATTTGAAGCTAAACCATTTGTTTCGCATGAATTTGAAGCTAAGCCTTCTACTCCGCTTTGATTTGAAGCCAAATCATGTGATTCGCTTGGTTTTGAAGCTAACTCGTTTTTTTTTCGCATGCAGTTGAAGCTAAATCATGTATAGCACAAGTATTTGAAGGTAAACCGTTTGCTTCACATGGATTTGAAGATATGCCTTCTACTTCGCATTGATTTGAAGCTAAATCATGTGTTTCGCTTGGATTTGAAGCTATCACGTTTGTTTCGCATGCAGTTGAAGCTAAATCATGTATATCACAAGTATTTGAAGCTAAACCATTTGTTTCGCATGAATATTAAGCTAAACCATGTGTTTCGCATGAATTTGAAGCTAAATCGTGTGTTTCGCATGGATTTGAAGCTAATTCATGTATATCACAAGTATTTCAAGCTAAACCATTCGCTTCGCATGGATTGAAGCAAAGCCTTCAAGTCCCCATTGATTTCAAGATAAATCATGTGTTTCGCTTGGATTTGAAGCTAACTCGTTTGTTTCGCATGCATTTGAAGCAAAATCATTGTATATCACAAGTATTTGAAGCTAAGCCATTTGATTCGCATGGATTTGAAAATAATCTTTCTACTTCGCACTGATTTGAAGCAAACTCAAGTATTTCGCTTGGACTAGAAGCTAACTCGTTTGTTTCGCATGCAGTTGAAGCTAAATCATGTATAAAACAAGTATTCGAAGCTAAACTACTCGTTTCGCAGGGATTTCAAGCTAAGCCTTCTACTTCGCATTAATCTGAAGCTGAATCATGTGTTTCGCTTGGATTTGATGCTAAATCAAGTGTTTCGCTTGGATTTGAAGCTAACTCATTTGTTTCGCATGCAGTTGTATCTAAATCATGTTTATCACAAGTATTTGAAACTAAATAATTTGTGTCGCATGGATTTGATGCTAAGCCTTCTACTTCGCGTTGATTTGATGCAAAGTCATGTTTTACGCTTGGATTTGAAGTTAACTCGTTTTTTTTCGCATGCAGTTGAAGCAAAATCATGTATATCGCAGGTATTTGAAGCTAAACCATTTGTTTCGCATAGATTCGAAGATAAGCCTTCTTCTTCGCATTGATTTGAACCTGAATCACGTGTTTCGCTTGAATTTGAAGCTAATACGTCTGTTTCACATGCAGTTGAACCTAAATCATGTATAAAACAAGTATTTGAAGATAAAAACTGTTCGTTTAGCATGGATTTGAAGCTTTACCATTTGTTTCGAATGAATTTGTAGCTAAATCGTGTGTTTCGCATGGATTTGAAGCTAACTTTTTTGTTTCGCCTGCATTTGAAGCTATATCACTTATGTTCGCAAGTATTTGAAGCTAAACCATTTGTTTCGCATGGATTTGAATCTAGCTCGTTGGTTTCGGATGCATTTGAAGATAAATCATGTGTATCACAAGTATTTGAAGCTAAACCATGTGTTTCGCATGGATTCGAAGATAAGACTTCTACTTCGCATTGATTTGAAGCTAAATCGTGTGTTTCGAATGGAGTTGAAGCTAACTCGTTTGTTTCGCCTGCTTAAGAAGCTAAATCATGTATATCACAAGTATCTGAAGATGAACCATTTGTTTCGCATGGATTCGAAGATAAGCCTTCTACTTCGCATTGATTTGAAGCTACATCATGTGTTTCGCATTGATTTGAAGCTAAATCATGTGTTACGCTTGGATATGAAGCCCACTCGTTTGTTTTTCCAGCATTTGAAGCTATATTACTTATATCGCAAGTATTTGAATCTGAACCATTTGTTTCGCATGAATATTAAGCTAAACCATGTGCTTCTAATGAATTTGAAGCTAAATCATGTGTTTCGCATGTATTTGAAGCTGACTCGTTTGTTTCGCCTGCATGTGAAGCTAAATCATGTATATCACAAGTATTTGAAGCTAATCCATTTGATTCCCATGGATTTGAAGATGAGCCTTCCACTTCGCATTGATTTGAAGCTAAATCATGTGTTTCGCTTGGATTTGAAGCTAACTCGTTTATTTCGCATGCAGTTGAAGCTCAATCATGTATATCAGAAGTATTTGAAGCTAATCCATTTGATTCCCATGGATTTGAAGATGAGCCTTCCACTTCGCATTGATTTGAAGCTAAATCATGTGTTTCGCTTGGATTTGAAGCTAACTCGTTTATTTCGCATGCAGTTGAAGCTCAATCATGTATATCACAAGTATTTGAAGCTAAACCATTTGTTTTGTATGTATTCGAAAATCAGCTTTCCATTTCGCATTGATTTGAAGCAAAATCATGAGTTTCGCATGGATTTGAAGCTAACTCGTTTGTTTCGCATGGATTTGAAGCTAACTCGTTTGTTTCGCATGCAGTTGAAGCTATATCATGTATATCACAAGTATTTGAAGCTAAACCATTTGATTCCCATTGATTTGGAGCTAAGCCTTATCCTCCGCATTGATTTGGAGCAATATCGTGTGTTTCGCTTGGATTTATAGCTAACACGTTTGTTTCGCATGCAGTTGAAGCTAAATCATGTATATCACAAGTATTTGAAGCGAAACCATTTGTTTCGCATGGATTCGAAAATCAGACTTATATTTCGCATTGATCTGAAGCTAAATCATGTTTTTGGCATGGATTTAAAGCTAACACGTTTGTTTCGCATGCAGTTGAAGCTCAATCATGTATATCACAATTTTTTAAAGCTAAACCATTTGTGTCGCATTGGTTTTGAAGCTAAGCCTTCTACTTTGCATTGATTTGAAGCTAAATCATGTGTTACGCTTTTATATGAAGCTCACTCGTTTGTTTTTCCAGCATTTGAAGCTATATTACTTATATCGCAAGTATTTGAAGCTGGACCATTTGTTTCGCATGAATATTAAGCTAAACCATGTGCTTCTAACGAATTTGAAGCTAAATCGTGTGTTTCACATGGATTTGAAGCTAACTCGTTTGTTTCGCATGCAGTTGAAGCTAAATTATGTATATCATATGTATTTGAAGCTAAACCATTTGTTTCGCATTGATTTGAAGATAAGCATTCTACTTCGCATTGATTTGAAGCTAAGCCTTCTACTTCGCATTGATTTGAAGATAAACCACGTGATTCGCATGGACTTGAAACTAACTCGTTTGTATCGCGTGCATTTGAAGCTATATCACTTACATCGCAATTATCTGAAGATAAATCATTTGTTTCTCATGTATTTGAAGATAAGCCTCCTACTTCGCATTGATTTGATGCTAAATCGTGTGTTTCGCATGGATTTCAAGATAACTCGTTTCTTTCGCATGCAGATGAAGCTAAATCATGTATATCACAAGTATTTGAAGCTGAACAATTTGTTTCGCATGGATTTAAAGCTATGCCTTCAAGTTCGCATTGATTTGAAGCTAAATCATGTGTTTCGCATGGATTTCAAGATGACTCCTTCGTTTGGCATGAAGTTGAACCTAAATCATGTATATCACAAGTATTTGATTCTAAACCATTTGTTTCGCATTGATTTGAAGCTAAGGTTTATACTTAGCATTGTTTTGATGTTAAATCATGTGTTTCCCTTGGGTATGAAGCAAAATCGTTTGTTTCGCATGCAGCTGAAGCTAAATCACGTATATCGCAATTATCTGAAGATAAATCATTTGTTTCTCATGTATTTGAAGCTAAGCCTTCTACTTCGCATTGATTTGAAGCTAAGTCATGTGTTTCGCATGGATTTGTAGAAAACTCGTTTGTTTCGCCTGCAGTTGAAGCTATATCACTTATGTTCGCAAGTATTTGAAGCTAAATCATTCGTTTCGCATGGAGTTGAAGCTAAGCCTTCTACTTCGCATGAATTTGAAGCTAAATCATGTGTTACGCTTGGATTTGAAGCTAACTCGTTTGTTTCGCATGCAATTGAACCTAAATCATGTATATAACAAGTATTTGAAGCTAAACCATTTGTTTTGCATGGATTCGAAGATAAGCCTTGCACTTCGCATTGATTTGATGCTGAGTCATGTGTTTCGCCTGAATTTGAAGCAAACACGTTTGTTTCACATGCAGTTGAGGCTAAATCATACATATCACAAGTATATAAAGCTGAACCATTTGTTTCGCATGAATATTAATGTAATCCATGTGTTTCGCATGAATTTGAAGCTAAATCATGTGTTTCGCATGGATTTGAAGCTACTCGTTTGTTTCGCACGCTGTTGCAGCTAAATCATGTATATCACATGTATTTGAAGCTAAACCATTTGTTTCGCATGGATTCGAAGATCAGCCTTCTACTTCGCATTGATTTGAAGCTAAATCAAGTGTATCGCATAGATTTGAAGCTAACTCGTTTGTTTCGCATGGATTTGAAGCTAACTCGTTTGTTTCGCCTGAATTTGAAGCAAACACGTTTGTTTCACATGCAGTTGAGGCTAAATCATTTATATCACAAGTATTTGAAGCTAAACCATTTATTTCGCATGGATTTGAAGATAAGCCTTCAACTTCGCATTGATTTGAAGATAAATCATGTGTTTCGCATGGATTTGAAGCTAACACGTTTGTTTCGCATGCAGTTGAAGCTAAAACATGTACATCACAAGTATCTGAATCTAATCCACCTGTTTCGCAAGAGTATGAAGCTATGAAGCTAATCCATGTGATTCGCATGAATCTGAAGCTATATCATGTGTTTCGCATGGATTTGAAGCTGTATCACTTATATCGCAATTATCTGAAGATAAATCATTTGTTTCTCATTTGTTTAAAGCTAAGCCTTCTACTTCGCATTGATTTGAAGCAAAATCATGTGTAGCGCATGGATTTGAAGCTAACTCGTTTGTTTCGCCTGCCGTTAAAGCTAAATCATGTATATCACAAGTATTTGTAGCTAAACCATGTGTTTCCCATGAATTTGAAGCTAAGTGATATCTTTCGCATGGATTTGAAGCTAACTCGTTTTTTTCGCCCGTATTTGAAGATAAAGCATGTATATCACAAGTATTTGAAGCTAAACCATTCGCTTCGCATGGATTTGACGCAAAGCCATCAACTGCGCATAGATTTGAAGATAAATCATGTGTTTCGCTTGGATTTGAAGCTAACAAGTTTGTTTCGCATGCAGTTGAAGCTAAATCATTTATATCACAAGTATTTGAAGCTAAACCATTTATGTCGCATGGATTTGAAGATAAGCCTTCTACTTCGCACTGATTTGAAGCTAACTCGATTGTTTCACCTGCATTTGAAGCTACATCACTTATATCGCAATTATCTGAAGATAAATCATTTGTTTCTCATGTATTTGAATCTAAGCCTTCTACTTCGCATTGATTTGGAGCTAACTCGATTGATTCGTCTGCATTTGAATCTATATCACTTATATCGCAATTATCTGAAGATAAATCATTTGCTTCTCATGTATTTGAAGATAAGCCTCCTACTTCGCATTGATTTGATGCTAAATCGTGTGTTTCGCATGGATTTCAAGATAACTCGTTTCTTTCGCATGCAGTTGAAGCTAAATCATGTATATCACAAGTATTTGAAGCTAAACCGTTTGATTCGCATGGATTTAAAGCTAAACCTTCTACTTCGCATTGATTTGCAGCTAAATCATGTGTTTCGCTTTGTTTTGAAGCTAACTCGTATGTTTCGCCAGCATTTGAAGCTATATCACATATATCGCAAGAATTTGAATCTAAATCATTTGTGTCGCATGGATTTGAAGCTATGCCATCAACTTCGCTTTGGTTTGAATCTAAATCAAGTGTTTCGCATAGATTTGAAGCTATCTCTTTTGTTTCGCCTGCATTTAAAGATAAATCATGTATATCACAAGTATTTGAAGCTAAACCGTTCGCCTGCATATGACTTGTATATGTATCACTTGTATCGCAATTATCTGAAGATAAATCATTTGTTTCTCATGTATTTGAAGCTAACTCGTTTGTTTCGCAATGCAGTTGATGCTAAATCATGTATAAAACAAGTATTTGAAGCTAAACCATTTATTTCGCATGTATTTGAAGCTAACACTTCTACTTTGCATGAAATTGAAGCTATGTCATGTGTTTTGCTTGGATTTGAAGCTAACTAGTTTTTTTCGCATGCATTTGAAGCTAAATTATGTATATCACAAGTATTTTAAGCTAAACCATTTGATTCGCATGGATTTGAAATTAAGCCTTCTACTTCTTACTGATTTGAAGCTAAATCATGTGTTTCGTGTGAGTTTGAAACTAAGCCTTCTACTTCGCATTGATTTGAAGCTAAATCGTGTGTTTCGCATGGATTTGAAGCTAACGCGTCTTTTTCGCCTGTATTTGAAGATAAATCATGTATATCACAAGTATTTGAAGCTAAACCATTCGCTTCGCAAGGATTTGAAGCAAAGCCTTCTACTTCGCATTGATTTGAAGCTAAATCGGGTGTTTCGCATGGATTTGTAGTTAACTCGTTTGTTTCGCCTACATTTGAAGCTATATCACTTATATTCGCAAGTATTTGAAGCTCAATCATTCGTTTCGCATGTATTCGAAGACAAGCCTTCAACTTCGCATTGATTTGAATATAAATCATGTGATTCGCTTGGATTTGAAGCTATCTGGTATGTTTCGCATGCAGTTGAAGCTAAATCATGTACATCACAAGTATTCGAAGCTAAACCATTTATTTCGCATGGATTTGAAGATAAGCCTTCTACTTCGCATTGATATGAAGCTAACTCGATTGTTTCACCTGCATTTGAAGCTACATCACTTATATCGCAATTATCTGAAGCTAACTCCTTTGTGTCGCTTGCATTTGAAGATAAGTCATGTATAGCACAAGTATTTGAAGCTAAACCATTTGTTTCGCATGGATTTGAAGATTAGTCTACTACTTCGCATTGATTTGAAGTTAACTCGATTGTTTCGCATGGATTTGAAGCTAAATCATTTGTTTCGCATGCAGTTGAAGCAAATTCATGTATATCACAAGTATTTGAAGGTAAACCATTTGATTCGCATGGAGTTGAAGCTAAGCCTTCTACTTCGCATTGATTTGAAGCTAAATCATGTGTTTCGCTTGGATTTGAAGCTACTCGTTTGTTTCGCACGCTGTTACAGCTAAATCATGTATATCACATGTATTTGAAGCTAAACCATTTGTTTCGCATGGATTCGAAGATCAGCCTTCTACTTCGCATTGATTTGAAGCTAAATCAAGTGTATCGCATAGATTTGAAGCTAACTCGTTTGTTTCGCATGGATTTGAAGCTAACTCGTTTGTTTCGCATGGATTTGAAGCTAACTCATTTGTTTCCCATGCAGTTGAAGCAAATTCATGTATATCACAAGTATATGAAGCTAAACCATTTGATTCGCATGGATTTGATGCTAAGCCTTCTACTTCGCATTGAGTTGAAGCTAAATCATGTGTTTCTCATGGATTTAAAGCTAACACCTTTGTTTCGCATGCAGTTGAATCAAAATCATGTATATCACAAGTATTTGAAACTAAACCATTTGTTTCGCATGGATTCGAAGATCAGCCTTCCACTTCGCATTAATTTGAAGCTAAATCAAGTGTTACTCTTGGATTTGAAGTTAACTCGTTAGTTTCGCATGCAGTTCAAGCTAAATCATGTATATCACAAGTATTTGAAGCTAAACCATTTGATTCTCATGGATTTGGAGCTAAGTCTTCCACTTCGCAATTGATTTCGAGCTGAATCATGTGTTTCGCATGGATTTAAAGCTAACACCTTTGTTTCGCATGCAGTTGAATCTAAATCATTTATATCACAAGTATTTGAAGCTAAACCATTTATTTCGCATGGATTTGAAGATAAGCCTTCTACTTCGCACTCATTTGAAGCTAACTCGATTGTTTCACCTGCATTTGAAGCTATATCACTTACATCGCAATAATCTGAAGTTAAATCACTTGTTTCTCATGTATTTGAAGCTAAGCCTTCTACTTCGCTTTGATTTGAAGATAAACCACGTGATTCGCGTGGACTTGAAGCTAACTCGTTTGTATCGCGTGCATTTGAAGCTATATCACTTACATCGCAATTATCTGAAGTTAAATGATTTGTTTCTCAGGTATTTGTTGCTAAGCATTCTACTTCGCATTGATTTGAAGCTAAGTCATGTGTTTCGCATGGATTTGAAGCTAACTCTTTTGTTTCACAATGGAGTTGATGCTAAATCATGTATAAAACAAGTATTTGAAGCTAAACCATTTATTTGGCATGTATTTGAAGCTAAGACTTCTACTTTGCATGAAATTGAAGCTATGGCATGTGTTTCGCTTTGATTTGAAGCTAAATCGTGAGTTTCGCATGGATTTGAAGCTAATTCATGTATATCACATGAATTTGAAGCTGAACCATATGTTTTGCGTGAATATTAAGCTAAACCATGTGTTTCGAACGTATTTGAAGCTGAATTATGTGTTTCGCTTGGATTTGAGGCTAACACGATTGTTTCGCATGCAGTTGAAGCTAAAACATGTACATCACAAGTATCTGGATCTAATCCATCTGTTTCGCAAGAATATGAAGCTATGAAGCTAATCCATGTGATTCGCATGAATTTGAAGCTAAACCATTTGTTTCGCGTGGATCCGAAAATCAGCCTTCTATTTCGCATTGATTTGAAGCTAAATCATGAGTTTCGCATGGATTTGAAGCTAACTCGTTTGTTTCGCATGGATTTGAAGCTAACTCGTTTGTTTCGCATGGATTTAAAGCTAACTCGTTTGTTTCGCATGCAGTTGAATCAAAATCATGTATATCACAAGTATTTGATGCTAAACCATTTGATTCGCATGGATTTGGAGCTAAGCCTTCTACTTCGCATCGATTTGAAGCTAAATCAAGTGCTTCGCTTGGATTTGAAGCTAACTCGTTTGTTTCGCATACAGTTGAAGCTAAATCATGTATATCACAAGTATTTGAAGCGAAACCATTTGTTTCGCATGGATTCGAAAATCAGACTTATATTTCGCATTGATCTGAAGCTAAATCATGTTTTTGGCATGGATTTAAAGCTAACACGTTTGTTTCGCATGCAGTTGAAGCTCAATCATGTATATCACAATTTTTTAAAGCTAAACCATTTGTGTCGCATTGGTTTTGAAGCTAAGCCTTCTACTTTGCATTGATTTGAAGCTAAATCATGTGTTACGCTTTTATATGAAGCTCACTCGTTTGTTTTTCCAGCATTTGAAGCTATATTACTTATATCGCAAGTATTTGAAGCTGGACCATTTGTTTCGCATGAATATTAAGCTAAACCATGTGCTTCTAACGAATTTGAAGCTAAATCGTGTGTTTCACATGGATTTGAAGCTAACTCGTTTGTTTCGCATGCAGTTGAAGCTAAATTATGTATATCATATGTATTTGAAGCTAAACCATTTGTTTCGCATTGATTTGAAGATAAGCATTCTACTTCGCATTGATTTGAAGCTAAGCCTTCTACTTCGCATTGATTTGAAGATAAACCACGTGATTCGCATGGACTTGAAACTAACTCGTTTGTATCGCGTGCATTTGAAGCTATATCACTTACATCGCAATTATCTGAAGATAAATCATTTGTTTCTCATGTATTTGAAGATAAGCCTCCTACTTCGCATTGATTTGATGCTAAATCGTGTGTTTCGCATGGATTTCAAGATAACTCGTTTCTTTCGCATGCAGATGAAGCTAAATCATGTATATCACAAGTATTTGAAGCTGAACAATTTGTTTCGCATGGATTTAAAGCTATGCCTTCAAGTTCGCATTGATTTGAAGCTAAATCATGTGTTTCGCATGGATTTCAAGATGACTCCTTCGTTTGGCATGAAGTTGAACCTAAATCATGTATATCACAAGTATTTGATTCTAAACCATTTGTTTCGCATTGATTTGAAGCTAAGGTTTATACTTAGCATTGTTTTGATGTTAAATCATGTGTTTCCCTTGGGTATGAAGCAAAATCGTTTGTTTCGCATGCAGCTGAAGCTAAATCACGTATATCGCAATTATCTGAAGATAAATCATTTGTTTCTCATGTATTTGAAGCTAAGCCTTCTACTTCGCATTGATTTGAAGCTAAGTCATGTGTTTCGCATGGATTTGTAGAAAACTCGTTTGTTTCGCCTGCAGTTGAAGCTATATCACTTATGTTCGCAAGTATTTGAAGCTAAATCATTCGTTTCGCATGGAGTTGAAGCTAAGCCTTCTACTTCGCATGAATTTGAAGCTAAATCATGTGTTACGCTTGGATTTGAAGCTAACTCGTTTGTTTCGCATGCAATTGAACCTAAATCATGTATATAACAAGTATTTGAAGCTAAACCATTTGTTTTGCATGGATTCGAAGATAAGCCTTGCACTTCGCATTGATTTGATGCTGAGTCATGTGTTTCGCCTGAATTTGAAGCAAACACGTTTGTTTCACATGCAGTTGAGGCTAAATCATACATATCACAAGTATATAAAGCTGAACCATTTGTTTCGCATGAATATTAATGTAATCCATGTGTTTCGCATGAATTTGAAGCTAAATCATGTGTTTCGCATGGATTTGAAGCTACTCGTTTGTTTCGCACGCTGTTGCAGCTAAATCATGTATATCACATGTATTTGAAGCTAAACCATTTGTTTCGCATGGATTCGAAGATCAGCCTTCTACTTCGCATTGATTTGAAGCTAAATCAAGTGTATCGCATAGATTTGAAGCTAACTCGTTTGTTTCGCATGGATTTGAAGCTAACTCGTTTGTTTCGCCTGAATTTGAAGCAAACACGTTTGTTTCACATGCAGTTGAGGCTAAATCATTTATATCACAAGTATTTGAAGCTAAACCATTTATTTCGCATGGATTTGAAGATAAGCCTTCAACTTCGCATTGATTTGAAGATAAATCATGTGTTTCGCATGGATTTGAAGCTAACACGTTTGTTTCGCATGCAGTTGAAGCTAAAACATGTACATCACAAGTATCTGAATCTAATCCACCTGTTTCGCAAGAGTATGAAGCTATGAAGCTAATCCATGTGATTCGCATGAATCTGAAGCTATATCATGTGTTTCGCATGGATTTGAAGCTGTATCACTTATATCGCAATTATCTGAAGATAAATCATTTGTTTCTCATTTGTTTAAAGCTAAGCCTTCTACTTCGCATTGATTTGAAGCAAAATCATGTGTAGCGCATGGATTTGAAGCTAACTCGTTTGTTTCGCCTGCCGTTAAAGCTAAATCATGTATATCACAAGTATTTGTAGCTAAACCATGTGTTTCCCATGAATTTGAAGCTAAGTGATATCTTTCGCATGGATTTGAAGCTAACTCGTTTTTTTCGCCCGTATTTGAAGATAAAGCATGTATATCACAAGTATTTGAAGCTAAACCATTCGCTTCGCATGGATTTGACGCAAAGCCATCAACTGCGCATAGATTTGAAGATAAATCATGTGTTTCGCTTGGATTTGAAGCTAACAAGTTTGTTTCGCATGCAGTTGAAGCTAAATCATTTATATCACAAGTATTTGAAGCTAAACCATTTATGTCGCATGGATTTGAAGATAAGCCTTCTACTTCGCACTGATTTGAAGCTAACTCGATTGTTTCACCTGCATTTGAAGCTACATCACTTATATCGCAATTATCTGAAGATAAATCATTTGTTTCTCATGTATTTGAATCTAAGCCTTCTACTTCGCATTGATTTGGAGCTAACTCGATTGATTCGTCTGCATTTGAATCTATATCACTTATATCGCAATTATCTGAAGATAAATCATTTGCTTCTCATGTATTTGAAGATAAGCCTCCTACTTCGCATTGATTTGATGCTAAATCGTGTGTTTCGCATGGATTTCAAGATAACTCGTTTCTTTCGCATGCAGTTGAAGCTAAATCATGTATATCACAAGTATTTGAAGCTAAACCGTTTGATTCGCATGGATTTAAAGCTAAACCTTCTACTTCGCATTGATTTGCAGCTAAATCATGTGTTTCGCTTTGTTTTGAAGCTAACTCGTATGTTTCGCCAGCATTTGAAGCTATATCACATATATCGCAAGAATTTGAATCTAAATCATTTGTGTCGCATGGATTTGAAGCTATGCCATCAACTTCGCTTTGGTTTGAATCTAAATCAAGTGTTTCGCATAGATTTGAAGCTATCTCTTTTGTTTCGCCTGCATTTAAAGATAAATCATGTATATCACAAGTATTTGAAGCTAAACCGTTCGCCTGCATATGACTTGTATATGTATCACTTGTATCGCAATTATCTGAAGATAAATCATTTGTTTCTCATGTATTTGAAGCTAACTCGTTTGTTTCGCAATGCAGTTGATGCTAAATCATGTATAAAACAAGTATTTGAAGCTAAACCATTTATTTCGCATGTATTTGAAGCTAACACTTCTACTTTGCATGAAATTGAAGCTATGTCATGTGTTTTGCTTGGATTTGAAGCTAACTAGTTTTTTTCGCATGCATTTGAAGCTAAATTATGTATATCACAAGTATTTTAAGCTAAACCATTTGATTCGCATGGATTTGAAATTAAGCCTTCTACTTCTTACTGATTTGAAGCTAAATCATGTGTTTCGTGTGAGTTTGAAACTAAGCCTTCTACTTCGCATTGATTTGAAGCTAAATCGTGTGTTTCGCATGGATTTGAAGCTAACGCGTCTTTTTCGCCTGTATTTGAAGATAAATCATGTATATCACAAGTATTTGAAGCTAAACCATTCGCTTCGCAAGGATTTGAAGCAAAGCCTTCTACTTCGCATTGATTTGAAGCTAAATCGGGTGTTTCGCATGGATTTGTAGTTAACTCGTTTGTTTCGCCTACATTTGAAGCTATATCACTTATATTCGCAAGTATTTGAAGCTCAATCATTCGTTTCGCATGTATTCGAAGACAAGCCTTCAACTTCGCATTGATTTGAATATAAATCATGTGATTCGCTTGGATTTGAAGCTATCTGGTATGTTTCGCATGCAGTTGAAGCTAAATCATGTACATCACAAGTATTCGAAGCTAAACCATTTATTTCGCATGGATTTGAAGATAAGCCTTCTACTTCGCATTGATATGAAGCTAACTCGATTGTTTCACCTGCATTTGAAGCTACATCACTTATATCGCAATTATCTGAAGCTAACTCCTTTGTGTCGCTTGCATTTGAAGATAAGTCATGTATAGCACAAGTATTTGAAGCTAAACCATTTGTTTCGCATGGATTTGAAGATTAGTCTACTACTTCGCATTGATTTGAAGTTAACTCGATTGTTTCGCATGGATTTGAAGCTAAATCATTTGTTTCGCATGCAGTTGAAGCAAATTCATGTATATCACAAGTATTTGAAGGTAAACCATTTGATTCGCATGGAGTTGAAGCTAAGCCTTCTACTTCGCATTGATTTGAAGCTAAATCATGTGTTTCGCTTGGATTTGAAGCTACTCGTTTGTTTCGCACGCTGTTACAGCTAAATCATGTATATCACATGTATTTGAAGCTAAACCATTTGTTTCGCATGGATTCGAAGATCAGCCTTCTACTTCGCATTGATTTGAAGCTAAATCAAGTGTATCGCATAGATTTGAAGCTAACTCGTTTGTTTCGCATGGATTTGAAGCTAACTCGTTTGTTTCGCATGGATTTGAAGCTAACTCATTTGTTTCCCATGCAGTTGAAGCAAATTCATGTATATCACAAGTATATGAAGCTAAACCATTTGATTCGCATGGATTTGATGCTAAGCCTTCTACTTCGCATTGAGTTGAAGCTAAATCATGTGTTTCTCATGGATTTAAAGCTAACACCTTTGTTTCGCATGCAGTTGAATCAAAATCATGTATATCACAAGTATTTGAAACTAAACCATTTGTTTCGCATGGATTCGAAGATCAGCCTTCCACTTCGCATTAATTTGAAGCTAAATCAAGTGTTACTCTTGGATTTGAAGTTAACTCGTTAGTTTCGCATGCAGTTCAAGCTAAATCATGTATATCACAAGTATTTGAAGCTAAACCATTTGATTCTCATGGATTTGGAGCTAAGTCTTCCACTTCGCAATTGATTTCGAGCTGAATCATGTGTTTCGCATGGATTTAAAGCTAACACCTTTGTTTCGCATGCAGTTGAATCTAAATCATTTATATCACAAGTATTTGAAGCTAAACCATTTATTTCGCATGGATTTGAAGATAAGCCTTCTACTTCGCACTCATTTGAAGCTAACTCGATTGTTTCACCTGCATTTGAAGCTATATCACTTACATCGCAATAATCTGAAGTTAAATCACTTGTTTCTCATGTATTTGAAGCTAAGCCTTCTACTTCGCTTTGATTTGAAGATAAACCACGTGATTCGCGTGGACTTGAAGCTAACTCGTTTGTATCGCGTGCATTTGAAGCTATATCACTTACATCGCAATTATCTGAAGTTAAATGATTTGTTTCTCAGGTATTTGTTGCTAAGCATTCTACTTCGCATTGATTTGAAGCTAAGTCATGTGTTTCGCATGGATTTGAAGCTAACTCTTTTGTTTCACAATGGAGTTGATGCTAAATCATGTATAAAACAAGTATTTGAAGCTAAACCATTTATTTGGCATGTATTTGAAGCTAAGACTTCTACTTTGCATGAAATTGAAGCTATGGCATGTGTTTCGCTTTGATTTGAAGCTAAATCGTGAGTTTCGCATGGATTTGAAGCTAATTCATGTATATCACATGAATTTGAAGCTGAACCATATGTTTTGCGTGAATATTAAGCTAAACCATGTGTTTCGAACGTATTTGAAGCTGAATTATGTGTTTCGCTTGGATTTGAGGCTAACACGATTGTTTCGCATGCAGTTGAAGCTAAAACATGTACATCACAAGTATCTGGATCTAATCCATCTGTTTCGCAAGAATATGAAGCTATGAAGCTAATCCATGTGATTCGCATGAATTTGAAGCTAAACCATTTGTTTCGCGTGGATCCGAAAATCAGCCTTCTATTTCGCATTGATTTGAAGCTAAATCATGAGTTTCGCATGGATTTGAAGCTAACTCGTTTGTTTCGCATGGATTTGAAGCTAACTCGTTTGTTTCGCATGGATTTAAAGCTAACTCGTTTGTTTCGCATGCAGTTGAATCAAAATCATGTATATCACAAGTATTTGATGCTAAACCATTTGATTCGCATGGATTTGGAGCTAAGCCTTCTACTTCGCATCGATTTGAAGCTAAATCAAGTGCTTCGCTTGGATTTGAAGCTAACTCGTTTGTTTCGCATACAGTTGAAGCTAAATCATGTATATCACAAGTATTTGAAGCTAAACCATTTGTTTCGCAAGGATTCGAAAATCAGCCTTCTATTTCGCATTGATTTGAAGCTAAATCATGAGTTTCGCATGGATTTGAAGCTAACTCGTTTGTTTCGCATGGATTTGAAGTTAACTCGCTAGTTTCGCATGCTGTTGAAGCTAAGTCATGTATATCACAAGTATTTGAAGCTAAGCCATTTGTTTCGCATTGGTTTTGATGCTAAGCCTTCTACTTCGCATTGATTTGAAGCTAAATCATGTGTTACGCTTGGATATGAAGCTCACTCGTTTGTTTTTCCAGCATTTGAAGCTATAGTACTTATATCGCAAGTAATTGAAGCTGAACCATTTGTTTCGCATGAATATTAAGCTAAACCATGTGCTTCGAATGAATTTGTAGCTAAATCATGTTTTTCGCCTGTATTTGAAGCTAACTCGTTTGTTTCGCCTGCATGTGAAGCTAAATCATGTATATCACAAGTATTTGAAGCTAATCCATTTGTTTCGCATGGATACGAAGATAATCCTTCTACTTCGTATTGATTTTAAGTTAATTGATGTGTTTCGCATGGATTTGAAACTAACTCGTTTGTTTCGCATGTAGTTGAAGCTAAATCATGTATATCACAAGTGTTCGAAGCTAAATCAGTTGTTTTGCATGGTTTCGAAGATAAGCCTTCCACTTAGCATTGATTTGAAGCTAAATCATGTGTCTTGCTTGGATATGAAGCTAACTCGTTTGTTTCGCATGCAGTTGGAGCTAAATCGTGTATAAAAAAGTATTTGGAACTAAATCATTCGTTTCGCATGGATTTGAAGCTAAGTCTTCAACTTCGCATTGATTTGAAGCTAAATCATTTGTTACGCTTGGATTTGAAGCTAACTCGTTTGTTTCGGCTGCATTTGAAGCTATATCAGTTATATCGCAATTATCAGAAGATAAAGCATTTGTTTCTCATGTATTTGAAGCTAAGCCTTCTACTGCGCATTGATTTGTAGCTAAATCATGTGTTTCGCTTGGATTTGAAGCTAAGCGTTCTACTTCGCATTGATTTGAAACTAAATCATGTGTTTCGCTTGGATTTGAAGCTAACTCGTTTGTTTTGCATGCAGTTGAAGCTAAATCATGTATATAACAAGTATTTGAAGCTAAACCATTTGTTTTGCGTGGATTCGAAGATAAGCCTTGCACTTCGCATTGATTTGATGCTGAGTCATGTGTTTCGCCTGAATTTGAAGCAAACACGTTTGTTTCACATGCAGTTGAGGCTAAATCATGCATATCACAAGTATATAAAGCTGAACCATTTGTTTCGCATGAATCTTAATGTAATCCATGTGTTTCGCATGAATTTGAAGCTAAATCATGTGTTTCGCATGGATTTGAAGCTACTCGTTTGTTTCGCACGCTGTTACAGCTAAATCATGTATATCACATGTATTTGAAGCTAAACCATTTGTTTCGCATGGATTCGAAGATCAGCCTTCTACTTCGCATTGATTTGAAGCTAAATCAAGTGTATCGCATAGATTTGAAGCTAACTCGTTTGTTTCGCATGGATTTGAAGCTAACTCGTTTGTTTCGCATGGATTTGAAGCTAACTCATTTGTTTCCCATGCAGTTGAAGCAAATTCATGTATATCACAAGTATATGAAGCTAAACCATTTGATTCGCATGGATTTGATGCTAAGCCTTCTACTTCGCATTGAGTTGAAGCTAAATCATGTGTTTCTCATGGATTTAAAGCTAACACCTTTGTTTCGCATGCAGTTGAATCAAAATCATGTATATCACAAGTATTTGAAACTAAACCATTTGTTTCGCATGGATTCGAAGATCAGCCTTCCACTTCGCATTAATTTGAAGCTAAATCAAGTGTTACTCTTGGATTTGAAGTTAACTCGTTAGTTTCGCATGCAGTTCAAGCTAAATCATGTATATCACAAGTATTTGAAGCTAAACCATTTGATTCTCATGGATTTGGAGCTAAGTCTTCCACTTCGCAATTGATTTCGAGCTAAATCATGTGTTTCGCATGGATTTAAAGCTAACACCTTTGTTTCGCATGCAGTTGAATCTAAATCATTTATATCACAAGTATTTGAAGCTAAACCATTTATTTCGCATGGATTTGAAGATAAGCCTTCTACTTCGCACTCATTTCAAGCTAACTCGATTGTTTCACCTGCATTTGAAGCTATATCACTTACATCGCAATAATCTGAAGTTAAATCACTTGTTTCTCATGTATTTGAAGCTAAGCCTTCTACTTCGCTTTGATTTGAAGATAAACCACGTGATTCGCGTGGACTTGAAGCTAACTCGTTTGTATCGCGTGCATTTGAAGCTATATCACTTACATCGCAATTATCTGAAGTTAAATGATTTGTTTCTCAGGTATTTGTTGCTAAGCATTCTACTTCGCATTGATTTGAAGCTAAGTCATGTGTTTCGCATGGATTTGAAGCTAACTCTTTTGTTTCACAATGGAGTTGATGCTAAATCATGTATAAAACAAGTATTTGAAGCTAAACCATTTATTTGGCATGTATTTGAAGCTAAGACTTCTACTTTGCATGAAATTGAAGCTATGGCATGTGTTTCGCTTTGATTTGAAGCTAAATCGTGAGTTTCGCATGGATTTGAAGCTAATTCATGTATATCACATGAATTTGAAGCTGAACCATATGTTTTGCGTGAATATTAAGCTAAACCATGTGTTTCGAACGTATTTGAAGCTGAATTATGTGTTTCGCTTGGATTTGAGGCTAACACGATTGTTTCGCATGCAGTTGAAGCTAAAACATGTACATCACAAGTATCTGGATCTAATCCATCTGTTTCGCAAGAATATGAAGCTATGAAGCTAATCCATGTGATTCGCATGAATTTGAAGCTAAATCATGTGTTTCGCATGGATTTGAAGCTGTATCACTTATATCGCAATTATCTGAAGATAAATCATTTGTTTCTCATGTGTTTGAAGCTAAGCCTTCTACTTCGCATTGATTCGAAGCTAAATTATGTGAATCGCATGGATTTGAAGCTAACTCGTTTGTTTCGCATGCAGTTGAAGCTAAGTGATGTATATCACAAGTATTTGAAGCTAAACCATTTGTTTCGCATGGATTTGAAGCTAAGCCTTCTACTTCGCATTGATTTGAATCTAAATCACGTGTTTCGCTTGGTTTTGAAGCTAACTCGTTTGTTTCGCATGCAGTTGAAGCTAATTCATGTTTATCACAAGTATCTGAATCTAAACCATCTGTTTCGCAAGACTATGAAGCTACGAACATAAACCATGTGTTCCGCATGAATTTGAAACTAAATGATGTGTTTCGCATGGATTTGAAGCTAATTCTTTTGTTTCGCCTGCATTTGAAGCTGAATCATGTATATCACAAGTATTTGAAGCTAAACCATTTATTTCGCATGAATTTGAAGCTAAGCCTTGTACTTCGCATTGATTTGAATCTAAATCATGTGTTTCGCTTGGTTTTGAAGCTAACTCATCTGTAACGCATGCAGTTGAAGGTGAATCATGTATATCACAAGTATTTGAAGCTAAACCATTTGTTTCGCATGAATTTGAAACTAAGCCTTCTACTTCGCATTGATTTGCTGCTAAATCATGTGTTTCGCTGGGATTTGAAGCTAACTCGTTTGTTTCGCATGCAGTTGAAGCCAAATCATGTTTATCAAAAGTATTTGAAGCTATAGCATTTGTTTCGCATGGATTTGAAGCTAAGCCATCTACTTCTCATTGAGTTGAAGTTAAATCATGTGTTTCTCTTGTAATTGAAGCAAACTTGTTTGTTTCGCATGCTGTTGAAGCTAAATCATGTTTATCACAAGTATCTGAATCTAAAGCATCTGTTTCGCAAGAATATGAAGCTATGAAGCCAAACCATGTGTTTCGCATGAATTTGAAACTAAATGATGTGTTTCGCATGGATTTGAAGCTAACTCTTTTGTTTCGACTGCATCTGAAGATAAATCATGTATATCACAAGTATTTGAAGCTAAACCGTTTGATTCGCATGGATTTGAAGCTAAGCCTTCTACTTCGCATTGATTTGCAGCTAAATCATGTGTTTCGCTTGGTTTTGAAGCTAACTCGTTAGTTTCTCTTGCAGTTGAAGCTGAATCATGTATATCACAATTATTTGAAGCTAAACCATTTCTTTCGCATGAATTTGAAGCTAAGCCTTCTACTTCGCATTGATTTGAAGCTAACTCGATTGTTTCGCCTGCTTTTGAAGCTGAATCATGTATGTCACAAGTATTTGAAGCTAAACCATTTGTTCCGCATGAATTTGAAGCTAAGCCTTCTACTTGGCATTGATTTGAATCTAAATCATGTGTTTCGCTTGGTTTTGAAGCTAACTCATCTGTAACGCATGCAGTTGAAGGTGAATCATGTATATCACAAGTATTTGAATCTAAACCGATTGATTCGCATGGATTTAAAGATAAGCCTTCTACTTCGCATTGATTCGCAGCTAAATCATGTGTTTCGCTTGGTTTTGTAGCTAACTCTTTTGTTTCGCCTGCATTTGAAGATAAATCATGTACATCACAAGTATTTGAAGCTAAACCGTTTGATTCGCATGGATTTGAAGCTAAGCCTTCTACTTCGCATTGATTTGCAGCTAAATCATGTGTTTCGCTTGCTTTTGAAGCTAACTCGTTTGCTTCGCATGCAGTTGAAGCTGAATCATGTATATCACAAGTATTTGAAGCTAAACCATTTCTTTCGCATGAATTTGAAGCTAAGCCTTCTACTTCGCATTGATTTGAAGCTAAATCATGTGTGTCGCTTGGTTTTGAAGCTAACTCGTTTGTTTCGCATGCAGTTGAAGCTAAATCATGTATATCACAAAAATTTGAAGCTAAACCATTTGTTTCGCATGGATTTGAAGATAAGCCTCGTACTTCGCATTAATTTGAAGCTAACTCGATTGATTCGACTGCATTTGAAACTATATCACTTATATCGCAATTATCTGAAGATAAATCATTTGCTTGTCATGTATTTGAAGCTAAGCCGTCTATTTCGCACTGATTTGAAGCTAAATCAAATGTTTCGCATGGATTTGAAGCTAACTCTTTTGTTTCGCCTGCATTTGAAGATAAATCATGTATATCACAAGTATTTGAAGCTAAACCGTTTGATTCGCATGTATTTGAAGATAATCCTTGTACTTCGCATTGATTTGTAGCTAAATCATGAGATTCGCTTGGTTTTGAAGCCAACTCGTTTGTATCGTTTGCAGTTAAAGCTAAATCATGTTCATCACAAGTATCTGAATATAAACCATCTGTGTCGCATGACTATTGAGCTAAACCATGTGTTTCGCATGAATTTGCAGCTAAATGATGTGTTTCGCATGGATATGAAGCGAACTCTTTTGTTTCGCCTGCATTTGAAGATAAATCATGTATGTCACAAGTACTTGAAGCTCAACTGTTTGATTCGCATGGATTTGAAGCTAAGCCTTCTTCTTCGCATTGATTGGAAGTTAAGCCATGTGTTTCTCTTGGATTTGAAGCTAACTTGTTTGTTTCGCATGCAGTTGAAGTTAAATCATGTTTATCACAAGTATCTGAATCTAACCCATCTGTTTCGCAAGAATATGAAGCTATGAAGCTAAACCATGTGTTTCGCATGAATTTGAAGCTAAACGATGTGTTTAGCATGGATTTGAAGCTAACTCTTTTGTTTCGCATGCAGTTGAAGCTAATTCATGTTTATCACAAGTATCTGAATCTAAACCATCTGTTTCGCAAGACTATGAAGCTACGAACATAAACCATGTGTTCCGCATGAATTTGAAACTAAATGATGTGTTTCGCATGGATTTGAAGCTAATTCTTTTGTTTCGCCTGCATTTGAAGCTGAATCATGTATATCACAAGTATTTGAAGCTAAACCATTTATTCCGCATGAATTTGAAGCTAAGCCTTGTACTTCGCATTGATTTGAATCTAAATCATGTGTTTCGCTTGGTTTTGAAGCTAACTCATCTGTAACGCATGCAGTTGAAGGTGAATCATGTATATCACAAGTATTTGAATCTAAACCGTTTGATTCGCATGGATTTGAAGATAAGCCTTCTACTTCGCATTGATTTGCAGCTAAATCATGTGTTTCGCTTGGTTTTGAAGCTAACTCTTTTGTTTCGCCTACATTTGAAGATAAATCATGTACATCACAAGTATTTGATGCTAAACCGTTTGATTCGCATGGATTTGAAGCTAAGCCTTCTACTTCGCATTGATTTGAAGTTAAATCATGTGTTTCTCTTGGAATTGAAGCAAACTTGTTTGTTTCGCATGCTGTTGAAGCTAAATCATGTTTATCACAAGTATCTGAATCTAAACCATCTGTTTCGCAAGAATATGAAGCTATGAAGCTAAGCCACGTGTTTCGCATGAATTTGAAGCTAAATTATGTGTTTCGCATGGATTTGAAGCTAACTCTTTTGTTTCGCCTGCATTTGAAGATAAATTATGTATATCACAAGTATTTGAAGCTAAACCGTTTGATTCGGATGGATTTGAAGCTAAGCCTTCTACTTCGCATTGATTTGCAGCTAAATCATGTGTTTCGCATGGATTTGAAGCTAAGCCTTCTAGTTCGCATTGATTCGAAGTTAAGTCATGTGTTTCTCTTGGATTTGAAGCTAACTTGTTTGTTTCGCATGCAGTAGAAGCTAAATCATGTATATCACAAGATTTGAAGCTAAACAATTTGTTTCGCATGGATTGGAAGATAAGCCTTCTACTTCGCATTGATTTGAAGCTAATTCGATTGTTTCGCATGAAGTTGAAGCTAAATCATGTTTAAGACAAGTATTTTAAGCTAAACAATTCGCTTTGCATGGATTTGGAATTAAGCCTTCTACTTCGCATGAATTTGTAGCTGAATCATGTGTTTGGCTTGGATTTGAAGCTAATTCGTTTGTTTCGCCTGCATTTGAAGCTGAATCATGTATATCACAAGTATTTGAAGCTAAACCATTTGTTTCGCATGAATTTGAAGCTAAGCCTTCTACTTCGCATTGATTGGAAGTTAAGTCATGTGTTTCTCTTGGATTAGAAGCTAACTTGTTTGTTTCGCATGCAGTTGAAGCCAAAACATGTACATCACAAGTATCTGAATATAAACCATCTGTGTAGCATGAATATTGAGCTAAACCATGTGTTCCGCATGAATTTGAAGCTAAATGATGTGTTTCGCAGGGATATGAAGCTAACTCTTTTGTTTCGCCTGCATTTGAAGATAAATCATGTATATCACATGTATTTGAAGCTCAACCGTTTGATTCGCATGGATTTGAAGCGAACCCTTCAACTTCGCATTGATTTGCAGCTAGATCATGTGTTTCGCATGGATTTGAAGCTAACTCGTTTGCTTCGCATGCATTTGAAGCTGAATCATGTATATCACAAGTATTTGAAGCTAAACCATTTGTTTCGCATGAATTTGAAACTAAGCCTTCTACTTCGCATTGATTTGCTGCTAAATCATGTGTTTCGCTGGGATTTGAAGCTAACTCGTTTGTTTCGCATGCAGTTGAAGCTAAATCATGTATATCAAAAGTATTTGAAGCTATAGCATTTGTTTCGCATGGATTTGAAGCTAAGCCATCTACTTCGCATTGATTTGAAGTTAAATCATGTGTTTCTCTTGGAATTGAAGCAAACTTGTTTGTTTCGCATGCTGTTGAAGCTAAATCATGTTTATCACAAGTATCTGAACCTAAACCATCTGTTTCGCAAGAATATGAAGCTATGAAGCTAAACCATGTGTTTCACATGAATTTGAAACTAAATGATGTGTTTCGCATGGATTTGAAGCTAACTCGTTTGTTTCGCCTGCATTTGAAGATAAATCATGTATATCACAAGTATTTGAAGCTAAACCGTTTGATTAGCATGGATTTGAAGCTAAGCCTTCTACTTCGCATTGATTTGCAGCTAAATCATGTGTTTCGCATGGTTTTGAAGCTAACTCGTTTGTTTCGCTTGCAGTTGAAGCTAAATCATGTATATCAAAAGTATTTGAATCTAAGGCATTTGTTTCGCATGGATTTGAAGATAAGCCTCCTACTTCGCATTAATTAGAAGCTAACTGGATTGATTCGTCTGCATTTGAATCTATACCACTTATATCGCAATTATCTGAAGATAAATCATTTGCTTCTCATGTATTTGAAGCTAAGCCGTCTATTTCGCACTGATTTGATGCTAAATCATATGTTTCGCTTGGATTTGAAGCTAACACGTTTGTTTCGCATGCAGTTGAAGCCAAAACATGTACATCACAAGTATCTGGATCTAATCCAACTGTTTCGCAAGAATATGTAGCTATGAAGCTAATCCATGTGATGCGCATGAATTTGAAGCTTAATCATGTGTTTCGCATGGATTTGAAGCTGTATCACTTATATCGCAATTATCTGAATATGAATCATTTGTTTTTCGTGTGTTTGAAGCTAAGCCTTCTACTTCGCATTGATTCGAAGCTAAATCATGTGAATCGCATGGATTTGAAGCTAACTCGTTTGTTTCACATGCAGTTGAAGCTGCAGTATATCGCAAGTATGTGAAGCTAAACCATTTGTTTCGGATGGATTTGAAGATAAGCCTTCTACTTCGCATTGATTTAAATCCAAATCTTGTGTATGGCATGGATTTGAAGTTAACTCGTTTGATTCGCCTGCATTTGAAGATAAATCATGTATATCACAAGTTTTTGAAGCTAAATCGTTTGATTCGCATGGATTTGAAGCTAAGACTTCTACTTCGCATTGATTTGAAGCTAAATCATGTGTTTCGCTTGGTTTTGAAGCTAACTCGTTTGTTTCGCATGCAGTTGAAGCTAAATCATGTATATCACAAGAATTTGAACCTAAACCATTTGTTTCGCATAGATTTGAAGATAAGCCTCCTACTTCGCATTAATTTGAAGCTAACTCAATTGATTCGACGGCATTTGAATCTATATCACTTATATCGCAATTATCTGAAGATAAATAATTTGCTTCTCATGTATTTGAAGCTAAGCCGTCTATTTCGCACTGATTTGAAGCTAAATCATATGTTTCGCATGGATTTGAAGCTAACTCTTTTGTTTCGCCTGCATTTGAAGATAAATCATGTATATCACAAGTATTTGAAGCTAAACCGTTTGATTCGCATGTATTTGAAGCTAAGCCTTCTACTTCGCATTGATTTGCAGCTAAATCATGTGTTTCGCTTGGTTTTGAAGCTAACTCGTTTGTTTCGCATGCAGTTGAAGTTAAATCATGTTTGTCAAAAGTATTTGAAGCTGAAGCATTTGTTTCGCGAGGATTTGAAGCTAATTCTTCTGCTTCGCATTGATTTGAAGTTAAATCATGTGTTTCTCTTGGATTTGAAGCTAACTCGTTTGTTTCCCATGCAGCTGAAGCTAAATCATGTATATCACAAGTATTTTAAGCTAAACCATTTGTTTCTCATGTATTTGATGCTAAGACTTCCACTTCGCATTGATTTGAAGCTATCTCGATTGTTTCGTTTGCAGTTGAAGCTAAATCATGTTTATCACAAGTATCTGAATATAAACCATCTGTGTCGCATGACTATTGAGCTAAAACATGTGTTTCGCATGAATTTGAAGCTAAATGATGTGTTTCGCATGGATATGAAGCTAACTCTTTTGTTTCGCCTGCATTTGAAGATAACTAATGTATATCACAAGTACTTGAAGCTCAACCGTTTGATTCGCATGGATTTGAAGCTAAGCCTTCTACTTCGCATTGATTTGCAGCTAAATCATATGTTACGCTTGGTTTTGAAGCTAACTCGTTTTCTTCGCCTGTATTTGAAGATAAATCATGTGTATCACAAGTATTTGAAACTAAACCATTCGCTTCGCATGGATTAGAAGCAAAGACTTCAACTTCGCATTGATTCGAAGCTAAATCATGTGTTTCTCTTTGATTTTAAGCAAACTTGTTTGTTTCGCATGCAGTTGAAGCTAAATCATGATTATCACAATATCTGAATCTAGAAGATCTGTTTCGCAAGACTATGAAGCTATGAAGCTAAACCATGTATTTCGCATGAATTTGAAACTAAATGATGTGTTTCACGTGGATTTGAAGCTAACTCTTTTGTTTCGCCGGCATTTGAAGATAAATCATGTATATCACAAGTATTTGAAGCTAAACCGTTTGATTCGCATGGATTTGAAGCTAAGCCTTCTACTTCGCATTGATTTGCAGCTAAATCATGTGTTTCGCTTGGTTTTGAAGCTATCTCGTTTGTTTCGCATGCAGTTGAAGCTAAATCATGTATATCACAAGTATTTTAAGCAAAACCATTTGTTTCTCATGTATTTGATGCTAAGCCTTCCACTTCGCATTGATTTGAAGCTAACTCGATTGTTTTGCCTGCATATGAATCTATATCACTTATATCGCAATTATCTGAAGATAAATCATTTGTTTCTCATATATTTGAAGATAAGACTTGTACTTCGCATTGATTTGTAGCTAAATCATGAGTTTCGCTTGGTTTTGAAGCCAACTCGTTTGTATCGTTTGCAGTTAAAGCTAAATCATGTTCATCACAAGTATCTGAATATAAACCATCTGTGTCGCATGACTATTGAGCTAAACCATGTGTTTCGCATGAATTTGCAGCTAAATGATGTGTTTCGCATGGATATGAAGCTAACTCTTTTGTTTCGCCTGCATTTGAAGATAAATCATGTATGTCACAAGTACTTGAAGCTCAACCGTTTGATTCGCATGGATTTGTAGCTAAGCCTTCTACTTCGCATTGATTTGCAGCTAAATCATGTGTTACGCTTGGTTTTGAAGCTAACTCGTTTTCTTCGCCTGTATTTGAAGATAAATCATGTGTATCACAAGTATTTGAAACTAAACCATTCGCTTCGCATGGATTTGAAGCAAAGACTTCAACTTCGCATTGATTCGAAGCTAAATCATGTGTTTCTCTTTGATTTTAAGCAAACTTGTTTGTTTCGCATGCAGTTGAAGCTAAATCATGATTATCACAATATCTGAATCTAGAAGATCTGTTTCGCAAGACTATGAAGCTATGAAGCTAAACCATGTATTTCGCATGAATTTGAAACTAAATGATGTGTTTCACATGGATTTGAAGCTAACTCTTTTGTTTCGCCGGCATTTGAAGATAAATCATGTATATCACAAGTATTTGAAGCTAAACCGTTTGATTCGCATGGATTTGAAGCTAAGCCTTCTACTTCGCATTGATTTGCAGCTAAATCATGTGTTACGCTTGGTTTTGAAGCTAACTCGTTTTCTTCGCCTGTATTTGAAGATAAATCATGTGTATCACAAGTATTTGAAACTAAACCATTCGCTTCGCATGGATTAGAAGCAAAGACTTCAACTTCGCATTGATTCGAAGCTAAATCATGTGTTTCTCTTTGATTTTAAGCAAACTTGTTTGTTTCGCATGCAGTTGAAGCTAAATCATGATTATCACAATATCTGAATCTAGAAGATCTGTTTCGCAAGACTATGAAGCTATGAAGCTAAACCATGTATTTCGCATGAATTTGAAACTAAATGATGTGTTTCACGTGGATTTGAAGCTAACTCTTTTGTTTCGCCGGCATTTGAAGATAAATCATGTATATCACAAGTATTTGAAGCTAAACCGTTTGATTCGCATGGATTTGAAGCTAAGCCTTCTACTTCGCATTGTTTTGCAGCTAAATCATGTGTTTCGCTTGGTTTTGAAGCTATCTCGTTTGTTTCGCATGCAGTTGAAGCTAAATCATGTATATCACAAGTATTTTAAGCAAAACCATTTGTTTCTCATGTATTTGATGCTAAGCCTTCCACTTCGCATTGATTTGAAGCTAACTCGATTGTTTTGCCTGCATATGAATCTATATCACTTATATCGCAATTATCTGAAGATAAATCATTTGTTTCTCATATATTTGAAGATAAGACTTGTACTTCGCATTGATTTGTAGCTAAATCATGAGTTTCGCTTGGTTTTGAAGCCAACTCGTTTGTATCGTTTGCAGTTAAAGCTAAATCATGTTCATCACAAGTATCTGAATATAAACCATCTGTGTCGCATGACTATTGAGCTAAACCATGTGTTTCGCATGAATTTGCAGCTAAATGATGTGTTTCGCATGGATATGAAGCTAACTCTTTTGTTTCGCCTGCATTTGAAGATAAATCATGTATGTCACAAGTACTTGAAGCTCAACCGTTTGATTCGCATGGATTTGTAGCTAAGCCTTCTACTTCGCATTGATTTGCAGCTAAATCATGTGTTACGCTTGGTTTTGAAGCTAACTCGTTTTCTTCGCCTGTATTTGAAGATAAATCATGTGTATCACAAGTATTTGAAACTAAACCATTCGCTTCGCATGGATTTGAAGCAAAGACTTCAACTTCGCATTGATTCGAAGCTAAATCATGTGTTTCTCTTTGATTTTAAGCAAACTTGTTTGTTTCGCATGCAGTTGAAGCTAAATCATGATTATCACAATATCTGAATCTAGAAGATCTGTTTCGCAAGACTATGAAGCTATGAAGCTAAACCATGTATTTCGCATGAATTTGAAACTAAATGATGTGTTTCACATGGATTTGAAGCTAACTCTTTTGTTTCGCCGGCATTTGAAGATAAATCATGTATATCACAAGTATTTGAAGCTAAACCGTTTGATTCGCATGGATTTGAAGCTAAGCCTTCTACTTCGCATTGATTTGCAGCTAAATCATGTGTTTCGCTTGGTTTTGAAGCTATCTCGTTTGTTTCGCATGCAGTTGAAGCTAAATCATGTATATCACAAGTATTTTAAGCAAAACCATTTGTTTCTCATGTATTTGATGCTATGCCTTCCACTTCGCATTGATTTGAAGCTAACTCGATTGTTTTGCCTGCATATGAATCTATATCACTTATATCGCAATTATCTGAAGATAAATCATTTGTTTCTCATATATTTGAAGATAAGACTTGTACTTCGCATTGATTTGTAGCTAAATCATGAGTTTCGCTTGGTTTTGAAGCCAACTCGTTTGTATCGTTTGCAGTTAAAGCTAAATCATGTTCATCACAAGTATCTGAATATAAACCATCTGTGTCGCATGACTATTGAGCTAAACCATGTGTTTCGCATGAATTTGCAGCTAAATGATGTGTTTCGCATGGATATGAAGCTAACTCTTTTGTTTCGCCTGCATTTGAAGATAAATCATGTATGTCACAAGTACTTGAAGCTCAACCGTTTGATTCGCATGGATTTGAAGCTAAGCCTTCTACTTCGCATTGATTTGAAGCTAAATCATGTGTTTCGCTTGGTTTTGAAGCTAACTCGTTTGTTTCGCATGCAGTTGAAGCTAAATCATGTATATCACAAGAATTTGAAGCTAAACCATTTGTTTCGCATAGATTTGAAGATAAGCCTCCTACTTCGCATTAATTTGAAGCTAACTCGATTGATTCGACGGCATTTGAATCTATATCACTTATATCGCAATTATCTGAAGATAAATCATTTGCTTCTCATGTATTTGAAGCTAAGCCGTCTATTTCGCACTGATTTGAAGCTAAATCATATGTTTCGCATGGATATGAAGCTAACTCTTTTGTTTCGCCTGCATTTGAAGATAAATCATGTATGTCACAAGTACTTGAAGCTCAACCGTTTGATTCGCATGGATTTGAAGCTAAGTCTTCTTCTTCGCATTGATTGGAAGTTAAGCCATGTGTTTCTCTTGGATTTGAAGCTAACTTGTTTGTTTCGCATGCAGTTGAAGTTAAATCATGTTTATCACAAGTATCTGAATCTAACCCATCTGTTTCGCAAGAATATGAAGCTATGAAGCTGAACCATGTGTTTCGCATGAATTTGAAGCTAAACGATGTGTTTAGCATGGATTTGAAGCTAACTCTTTTGTTTCGTCTGCATTTGAAGATAAATCATGTATATCACAAGTATTTGAAGCTAAACCGTTTGATTCGCATGGATTTGAAGCTAAGCCTTCTACTTCGCATTGATTTGCAGCTAAATCATATGTAGCGCATGGATTTGAAGCTAAATCATATGTAGCGCATGGATTTGAAGCTAACTCGTTTGTTTCGCCAGCATTTGAATCTAAATCATGTATATCACAAGTATTTGAAGATAAACCATAAGTTTCGCATGGTTTTGAAGATAAGCCTCCTACTTGGCATTGATTTGATGCTAAATCATGTGTTTTGCATGGATTTCAAGATAACTCGTTTCCTTCGCATGCAGATGAAGCTAAATCATGCATAACACATGTATTTGAAAGTAAACCATTTGTTTCGCATGGATTTGAAGATATGCCTTCTACATCGCATTGATTTGAAGCTAAATCATGTGTTTCGCTGTGATTTGTAGCTAACTCGTTCGTTTCGCATGCAGTTGATGCTAAATCATGTTTATCAAAAGTATTTGAAGCTATAGCATTTGTTTCGCATGGTTTTGAAGCTAAGCCTTCTACTTCGCATTGATTTGAAGTTAAATCATGTGTTTCTCTTTGATTTGAAGCAAACTTGTTTGCTTCGCATGCAGTTGAAGCTAATTCATGTTTATCACAAGTATCTGAATCTAAACCATCTGTTTCGCAAGACTATGAAGCTACGAAGATAAACCATGTGTTCCGCATGAATTTGAAACTAAATGATGTGTTTCGCATGGATTTGAAGCTAATTCTTTTGTTTCGCCTGCATTTGAAGATAAATCATGTATATCACAAGTATTTGAAGCTACACCGTTTGATTCGCATGGATTTGAAGCTAAGCCTTCTACTTCGCATTGATTTGCAGCTAAATCATGTGTTTCGCTTGGTTTTAAAGCTAACTCGATTGTTTCGCATGCAGTTGAGACTAAATCATGTATAGCATAAGTATTTGAAGGTAAACCATTTGTTTCGCATGGATTTGAAGATATGCCTTCTACTTAGCATTGATTTCAAGCTAAATCATGTGTTTCGCTGTGATTTGTAGCTAACTCGTTTGTTTCGCATGCAGTTGAAGCTAAAACATGTACATCACAAGTATCTGGATCTAATCCATCCGTTTCGCAAGAATATGAAGCTATGAAGCTAATCCATGTGATTCGCTTGAATTTGAAGCTAAATCATGTGTGTCGCATGGATTTGAAGCTTTATCAATTATATCGCAATTATCTGTAGATAAATCATTTGTTTTTCATGTGTTTGAAGCTAAGCCTTCTACTTCGCATTGATTCGAAGGTAAATCATGTGAATCGCATGGATTTGAAGCTAACTCGTTTGATTCGCATGCAGTTGAAGCTAAATCATGTATATCACGAGTATTTGAAGCTAAACCATTTGTTTCGGATTGATTTGAAGCTAAGCCTTCTACTTCGCATTGATTTGAAGCTAAATCATGTGTTTCGCTTGGATTTGATGCTAACTCGTTTGTTTCGCATGCAGTTGAAGCTCAATCATGTATATCACAATTATTTGAAACTGAACCATTTGTTTCGCATCGATTTGAAGCTGAGCCTTCCACTTCGCATTGATTTGAAACTAAATCATGTATTCGCTTGGATTTGAAGCCAACTCGTTTGTTTCGCCTGCAGTGGACGCTAAACCATGTATATCACAATTATTTGAAGCTGAACCATTTGTTTCGCATGGATTTGAAGCTATGCCTTCTACTGCGCACTGATGTGAAGCTAAATCATGTGTTCCGCGTGGATTTGAAACTTACACGTTTTATTTCGCCTGCATTTGAAGCTATATCATTTATATTCGCAAGTATTTGTAGCTAAACCATTCGTTTCGCATGGATTTGAAGCTAAGCCTTCTACTTCGCATTGATTTGAAGCTAGATCATGTGATTCTCTTGGATTTGAAGCTAACTCGTTTGTTTCGCATGCAGTTGAAGCTAAATCATGTATATCACAATTATTTGAAGCTGAACCATTTGTTTCGCATGGATTTGAAGCTATGCCTTCTACTGCGCATTGACGTGAAGCTAAATAATGTGTTCCGCGTGGATTTGAAACTTACACGTTTTATTTCGCCTGCATTTGAAGCTATATCATTTATATTCGCAAGTATTTGTAGCTAAACCATTCGTTTCGCATTGATTTGAAGCTAAGCCTTCTACTTCGCATTGATTTGAAGCTAGATCATGTGATTCTCTTGGATTTGAAGCTAACTCGTTTGTTTCGCATGCAGTTGAAGCTAAATCATGTATATCACAATTATTTGAAACTGAACCATTTGTTTCGCATCGATTTGAAGCTGAGCCTTCCACTTCGCATTGATTTGAAGCTAAATCATGTGTTTCGCTTGTATTTGATGCTAACTCGTTTGTTTAGCATGCAGTTGAAGCTAAATCATGTTTACCACAAGTATCTGAATCTAAACCCTCTGTTTCGCATGAATATTTAGCTAAACCATGTGTTTCGCATGCATTTGAAGCTATATCACTTATATCGCAAGTATTTGAAGCTAAATCATTTGTGTCGCATGGATTTGAAGCTAACCCTCCTACTTATAATTGATTTGAAGCTAAATCATGTATTCGCTTGGATTTGTAGCCAACTCGTTTGTTTCGCCTGCAGTTGAAGTTAAATCATGTATATCACAAGTATTTGAAGCTGAACAGTTTGTTTCGCATGAATATTAAGTTAAACCATGTGTTTCGCATGAGTATTCAGCTAAACCATGTGTTTGGAATGAATTTGAAGCTAAATCATGTGTTTCGCATGAATTTGAAGCTAACTCGTTTGTTTCGCATGCAGTTGAATCTAAATCATGTATATCACAAGTATTGTAAGCCAAACCATTTGATTCGCATGAATTTGAAGCTAAATGATGTGGTTCACATGAATTGAATCTCACTCGTTTCTTTCGCATGCATTTGACGATATATCACTTATATCGCAAGTATTTGATGCTAATTCATTTGTTTCGCATGGATTTGAAGCTAAGTCTCCAACTTCGCATTGATTTGAAGCTAAATCATGTGTTTCACATGGATTTGAAGCAAACTCGTTTGTTTCGCATGCATTTGAAGCTGTATCACTTATATTCGCAAGTATTTGAAGGTCAATCATTCGTTTCGCATGGATTTGAAGCTAATGCTTCTACTTCGCATTGATTTGAAGCTGGGTCATGTGATTCGCTTGCATTTGAAGTTCACTCGTTTGTTTCGCCTGCATTTGAAGCTATATCACTTATATCGCAAGTATATGAATCTAAATAATCTGTGTCGCATGGATTTGATGCTAATGCTTCTACTTCGCATTGATATGAAGCTGATTCATGTGTTTCGCATGGATTTGAAGCTAACTCGTTTGTTTCGCATGGATTTAAAGATAACTCGTTTCTTTCGCATGCAGTTGAAACTAAATCATGTATATCACAAGTATTTGAAGCTAAACCATTTGATTCGCATGTATTTGGAGCTAAGCCTTCTACTTCGCACTGATTTGAAGCTAAATCAAGTGTTTCGTTTGGATTTGCAGCAAATACATGTTTCTCATGCAGTTGAAGCTATATCACTTATGTTCGCAAGTATTTGAAGCTAAATCATTCGTTTCGGACGGAGATGAAGCTAAGCCTTCTACTTCGCATTGATTTGAAGCTAAATCAAGTGTTTCGTTTAGATTTGACGAAAACTCGTTTGTTTCGCATGGATTTGAAGCTAACTCATTTGTTTCGCATGCAGTTGAATCAAAATCTTGTATATCACAAGTATTTGAAGCTAAACCATTTGATTGGCATGGATTTGAAGCTAAGCCTTCTACTTCGCATTGATTTGAAGCTAAATCAAGTGTTTCGTTTGGATTTGAAGAAAACTCGTTTGTTTCGCATGCAGTTGAAGCTATATCACCTATGCTCGCAAGTATTTGAAGCTAAATCATTCGTTTCGCATGGAGTTGGAGCTAGGCCTTCCACTTCGCATTGATTTGAAGCTAAATCATGTGTTTCGCTTGGATTTGCAGCTAACTTGTTTGTTTCGCATGCAGTTGTAGCTAAATCATGTATATCACAAGTATTTGAAGATAATCCATCTGTTTCGCGTGGATCTGAAGCTAAGCCTTCCACTTCGCATTGATTTGAAGCTAACTCGATTGTTTTGCCTGCATATGAATCTATATCACTTATATCGCAATTATCTGAAGATAAATCATTTGTTTCTCATATATTTGAAGATAAGACTTGTACTTCGCATTGATTTGTAGCTAAATCATGAGTTTCGCTTGGTTTTGAAGCCAACTCGTTTGTATCGTTTGCAGTTAAAGCTAAATCATGTTCATCACAAGTATCTGAATATAAACCATCTGTGTCGCATGACTATTGAGCTAAACCATGTGTTTCGCATGAATTTGCAGCTAAATGATGTGTTTCGCATGGATATGAAGCTAACTCTTTTGTTTCGCCTGCATTTGAAGATAAATCATGTATGTCACAAGTACTTGAAGCTCAACCGTTTGATTCGCATGGATTTGAAGCTAAGCCTTCTACTTCGCATTGATTTGCAGCTAAATCATGTGTTTCTCTTTGATTTTAAGCAAACTTGTTTGTTTCGCATGCAGTTGAAGCTAAATCATGATTATCACAATATCTGAATCTAGAAGATCTGTTTCGCAAGACTATGAAGCTATGAAGCTAAACCATGTATTTCGCATGAATTTGAAACTAAATGATGTGTTTCACATGGATTTGAAGCTAACTCTTTTGTTTCGCCGGCATTTGAAGATAAATCATGTATATCACAAGTATTTGAAGCTAAACCGTTTGATTCGCATGGATTTGAAGCTAAGCCTTCTGCTTCGCATTGATTTGCAGCTAAATCATATGTAGCGCATGGATTTGAAGCTAATTCTTTTGTTTCGCCTGCATTTGAAGATAAATCATGTATATCACAAGTATTTGAAGCTACACCGTTTGATTCGCATGGATTTGAAGCTAAGCCTTCTACTTCGCATTGATTTGAAGCTAATTCGATTGTTTCGCATGAAGTTGAAGCTAAATCATGTTTAATACAAGTATTTTAAGCTACACAATTCGCTTTGCATGGATTTGGAGTTAAGCCTTCTACTTCGCATTGATTTGCAGCTAAATCATGTGTTACGCTTGGTTTTGAAGCTAACTCGTTTTCTTCGCCTGTATTTGAAGATAAATCATGTGTATCACAAGTATTTGAAACTAAACCATTCGCTTCGCATGGATTAGAAGCAAAGACTTCAACTTCGCATTGATTCGAAGCTAAATCATGTGTTTCTCTTTGATTTTAAGCAAACTTGTTTGTTTCGCATGCAGTTGAAGCTAAATCATGATTATCACAATATCTGAATCTAGAAGATCTGTTTCGCAAGACTATGAAGCTATGAAGCTAAACCATGTATTTCGCATGAATTTGAAACTAAGCCTTCTACTTCGCATTGATTTGAAGCTAACTCGATTGTTTCGCCTGCTTTTGAAGCTGAATCATGTATGTCACAAGTATTTGAAGCTAAACCATTTGTTCCGCATGAATTTGAAGCTAAGCCTTCTACTTGGCATTGATTTGAATCTAAATCATGTGTTTCGCTTGGTTTTGAAGCTAACTCATCTGTAACGCATGCAGTTGAAGGTGAATCATGTATATCACAAGTATTTGAATCTAAACCGATTGATTCGCATGGATTTAAAGATAAGCCTTCTACTTCGCATTGATTCGCAGCTAAATCATGTGTTTCGCTTGGTTTTGTAGCTAACTCTTTTGTTTCGCCTGCATTTGAAGATAAATCATGTACATCACAAGTATTTGAAGCTAAACCGTTTGATTCGCATGGATTTGAAGCTAAGCCTTCTACTTCGCATTGATTTGCAGCTAAATCATGTGTTTCGCTTGCTTTTGAAGCTAACTCGTTTGCTTCGCATGCAGTTGAAGCTGAATCATGTATATCACAAGTATTTGAAGCTAAACCATTTCTTTCGCATGAATTTGAAGCTAAGCCTTCTACTTCGCATTGATTTGAAGCTAAATCATGTGTGTCGCTTGGTTTTGAAGCTAACTCGTTTGTTTCGCATGCAGTTGAAGCTAAATCATGTATATCACAAGAATTTGAAGCTAAACCGTTTGATTCGCATGTATTTGAAGCTATATCACTTATATCGCAAGTATTTGAAGCTAAATCATTTGTGTCGCATGGATTTGAAGCTAACCCTCCTACTTATAATTGATTTGAAGCTAAATCATGTATTCGCTTGGATTTGTAGCCAACTCGTTTGTTTCGCCTGCAGTTGAAGTTAAATCATGTATATCACAAGTATTTGAAGCTGAACAGTTTGTTTCGCATGAATATTAAGTTAAACCATGTGTTTCGCATGAGTATTCAGCTAAACCATGTGTTTGGAATGAATTTGAAGCTAAATCATGTGTTTCGCATGAATTTGAAGCTAACTCGTTTGTTTCGCATGCAGTTGAATCTAAATCATGTATATCACAAGTATTGTAAGCCAAACCATTTGATTCGCATGAATTTGAAGCTAAATGATGTGGTTCACATGAATTGAATCTCACTCGTTTCTTTCGCATGCATTTGACGATATATCACTTATATCGCAAGTATTTGATGCTAATTCATTTGTTTCGCATGGATTTGAAGCTAAGTCTCCAACTTCGCATTGATTTGAAGCTAAATCATGTGTTTCACATGGATTTGAAGCAAACTCGTTTGTTTCGCATGCATTTGAAGCTGTATCACTTATATTCGCAAGTATTTGAAGGTCAATCATTCGTTTCGCATGGATTTGAAGCTAATGCTTCTACTTCGCATTGATTTGAAGCTGGGTCATGTGATTCGCTTGCATTTGAAGTTCACTCGTTTGTTTCGCCTGCATTTGAAGCTATATCACTTATATCGCAAGTATATGAATCTAAATAATCTGTGTCGCATGGATTTGATGCTAATGCTTCTACTTCGCATTGATATGAAGCTGATTCATGTGTTTCGCATGGATTTGAAGCTAACTCGTTTGTTTCGCATGGATTTAAAGATAACTCGTTTCTTTCGCATGCAGTTGAAACTAAATCATGTATATCACAAGTATTTGAAGCTAAACCATTTGATTCGCATGTATTTGGAGCTAAGCCTTCTACTTCGCACTGATTTGAAGCTAAATCAAGTGTTTCGTTTGGATTTGCAGCAAATACATATGTTTCTCATGCAGTTGAAGCTATATCACTTATGTTCGCAAGTATTTGAAGCTAAATCATTCGTTTCGGACGGAGATGAAGCTAAGCCTTCTACTTCGCATTGATTTGAAGCTAAATCAAGTGTTTCGTTTAGATTTGACGAAAACTCGTTTGTTTCGCATGGATTTGAAGCTAACTCATTTGTTTCGCATGCAGTTGAATCAAAATCTTGTATATCACAAGTATTTGAAGCTAAACCATTTGATTGGCATGGATTTGAAGCTAAGCCTTCTACTTCGCATTGATTTGAAGCTAAATCAAGTGTTTCGTTTGGATTTGAAGAAAACTCGTTTGTTTCGCATGCAGTTGAAGCTATATCACCTATGCTCGCAAGTATTTGAAGCTAAATCATTCGTTTCGCATGGAGTTGGAGCTAAGCCTTCCACTTCGCATTGATTTGAAGCTAAATCATGTGTTTCGCTTGGATTTGCAGCTAACTTGTTTGTTTCGCATGCAGTTGTAGCTAAATCATGTATATCACAAGTATTTGAAGATAATCCATCTGTTTCGCGTGGATCTGAAGCTAAGCCTTCCACTTCGCATTGATTTGAAGCTAACTCGATTGTTTTGCCTGCATATGAATCTATATCACTTATATCGCAATTATCTGAAGATAAATCATTTGTTTCTCATATATTTGAAGATAAGACTTGTACTTCGCATTGATTTGTAGCTAAATCATGAGTTTCGCTTGGTTTTGAAGCCAACTCGTTTGTATCGTTTGCAGTTAAAGCTAAATCATGTTCATCACAAGTATCTGAATATAAACCATCTGTGTCGCATGACTATTGAGCTAAACCATGTGTTTCGCATGAATTTGCAGCTAAATGATGTGTTTCGCATGGAGATGAAGCTAACTCTTTTGTTTCGCCTGCATTTGAAGATAAATCATGTATGTCACAAGTACTTGAAGCTCAACCGTTTGATTCGCATGGATTTGAAGCTAAGCCTTCTACTTCGCATTGATTTGCAGCTAAATCATGTGTTTCTCTTTGATTTTAAGCAAACTTGTTTGTTTCGCATGCAGTTGAAGCTAAATCATGATTATCACAATATCTGAATCTAGAAGATCTGTTTCGCAAGACTATGAAGCTATGAAGCTAAACCATGTATTTCGCATGAATTTGAAACTAAATGATGTGTTTCACATGGATTTGAAGCTAACTCTTTTGTTTCGCCGGCATTTGAAGATAAATCATGTATATCACAAGTATTTGAAGCTAAACCGTTTGATTCGCATGGATTTGAAGCTAAGCCTTCTGCTTCGCATTGATTTGCAGCTAAATCATATGTAGCGCATGGATTTGAAGCTAATTCTTTTGTTTCGCCTGCATTTGAAGATAAATCATGTATATCACAAGTATTTGAAGCTACACCGTTTGATTCGCATGGATTTGAAGCTAAGCCTTCTACTTCGCATTGATTTGAAGCTAATTCGATTGTTTCGCATGAAGTTGAAGCTAAATCATGTTTAATACAAGTATTTTAAGCTACAGAATTCGCTTTGCATGGATTTGGAGTTAAGCCTTCTACTTCGCATGAATTTGAAGCTGAATCATGTGTTTGGCTTGGATTTGAAGCTAATTCGTTTGTTTCGCCTGCATTTGAAGCTGAATCATGTATATCACAAGTATTTGAAGCTAAACCATTTGTTTCGCATGAATTTGAAGCTAAGCCTTCTACTTCGCATTGATTGGAAGTTAAGTCATGTGTTTCTCTTGGATTAGAAGCTAACTTGTTTGTTTCGCATGCAGTTGAAGCTAAATCATGATTACCACAATATCTGAATTTAAAAGATCTGTTTCGCAAGACTATGAAGCTATGAAGCCAAACCATGTATTTCGCATGAATTTGAAACTAAATGATGTGTTTCACATGGATTTGAAGCTAACTCTTTTGTTTCGCCGGCATTTGAAGATAAATCATGTATATCACAAGTATTTGAAGCTAAACCGTTTGATTCGCATGGATTTGAAGCTAAGCCTTCTACTTCGCATTGATTTGCAGCTAAATCATGTGTTTCGCTTGGTTTTGAAGCTATCTCGTTTGTTTCGCATGCAGTTGAAGCTAAATCATGTATATCACAAGTATTTTAAGCAAAACCATTTGTTTCTCATGTATTTGATGCTAAGCCTTCCACTTCGCATTGATTTGAAGCTAACTCGATTGTTTTGCCTGCATATGAATCTATATCACTTATATCGCAATTATCTGAAGATAAATCATTTGTTTCTCATATATTTGAAGATAAGACTTGTACTTCGCATTGATTTGTAGCTAAATCATGAGTTTCGCTTGGTTTTGAAGCCAACTCGTTTGTATCGTTTGCAGTTAAAGCTAAATCATGTTCATCACAAGTATCTGAATATAAACCATCTGTGTCGCATGACTATTGAGCTAAACCATGTGTTTCGCATGAATTTGCAGCTCAATGATGTGTTTCGCATGGATATGAAGCTAACTCTTTTGTTTCGCCTGCATTTGAAGATAAATCATGTATGTCACAAGTACTTGAAGCTCAACCGTTTGATTCGCATGGATTTGTAGCTAAGCCTTCTACTTCGCATTGATTTGCAGCTAAATCATGTGTTACGCTTGGTTTTGAAGCTAACTCGTTTTCTTCGCCTGTATTTGAAGATAAATCATGTGTATCACAAGTATTTGAAACTAAACCATTCGCTTCGCATGGATTTGAAGCAAAGACTTCAACTTCGCATTGATTCGAAGCTAAATCATGTGTTTCTCTTTGATTTTAAGCAAACTTGTTTGTTTCGCATGCAGTTGAAGCTAAATCATGATTATCACAATATCTGAATCTAGAAGATCTGTTTCGCAAGACTATGAAGCTATGAAGCTAAACCATGTATTTCGCATGAATTTGAAACTAAGCCTTCTACTTCGCATTGATTTGAAGCTAACTCGATTGTTTCGCCTGCTTTTGAAGCTGAATCATGTATGTCACAAGTATTTGAAGCTAAACCATTTGTTCCGCATGAATTTGAAGCTAAGCCTTCTACTTGGCATTGATTTGAATCTAAATCATGTGTTTCGCTTGGTTTTGAAGCTAACTCATCTGTAACGCATGCAGTTGAAGGTGAATCATGTATATCACAAGTATTTGAATCTAAACCGATTGATTCGCATGGATTTAAAGATAAGCCTTCTACTTCGCATTGATTCGCAGCTAAATCATGTGTTCCGCTTGGTTTTGTAGCTAACTCTTTTGTTTCGCCTGCATTTGAAGATAAATCATGTACATCACAAGTATTTGAAGCTAAACCGTTTGATTCGCATGGATTTGAAGCTAAGCCTTCTACTTCGCATTGATTTGCAGCTAAATCATGTGTTTCGCTTGCTTTTGAAGCTAACTCGTTTGCTTCGCATGCAGTTGAAGCTGAATCATGTATATCACAAGTATTTGAAGCTAAACCATTTCTTTCGCATGAATTTGAAGCTAAGCCTTCTACTTCGCATTGATTTGAAGCTAAATCATGTGTGTCGCTTGGTTTTGAAGCTAACTCGTTTGCTTCGCATGCAGTTGAAGGTGAATCATGTATATCACAAGTATTTGAATCTAAACCGTTTGATTCGCATGGATTTGAAGATAAGCCTTCTACTTCGCATTGATTTGCAGCTAAATCATGTGTTTCGCTTGGTTTTGAAGCTAACTCTTTTGTTTCGCCTACATTTGAAGATAAATCATGTACATCACAAGTATTTGATGCTAAACCGTTTGATTCGCATGGATTTGAAGCTAAGCCTTCTACTTCGCATTGATTTGAAGTTAAATCATGTGTTTCTCTTGGAATTGAAGCAAACTTGTTTGTTTCGCATGCTGTTGAAGCTAAATCATGTTTATCACAAGTATCTGAATCTAAACCATCTGTTTCGCAAGAATATGAAGCTATGAAGCTAAGCCACGTGTTTCGCATGAATTTGAAGCTAAATTATGTGTTTCGCATGGATTTGAAGCTAACTCTATTGTTTCGCCTGCATTTGAAGATAAATTATGTATATCACAAGTATTTGAAGCTAAACCGTTTGATTCGGATGGATTTGAAGCTAAGCCTTCTACTTCGCATTGATTTGAAGCTAATTCAATTGTTTCGCATGAAGTTGAAGCTAAATCATGTTTAAGACAAGTATTTTAAGCTAAACAATTCGCTTTGCATGGATTTGGAATTAAGCCTTCTACTTCGCATGAATTTGAAGCTGAATCATGTGTTTGGCTTGGATTTGAAGCTAATTCGTTTGTTTCGCCTGCATTTGAAGCTGAATCATGTATATCACAAGTATTTGAAGCTAAACCATTTGTTTCGCATGAATTTGAAGCTAAGCCTTCTACTTCGCATTGATTGGAAGTTAAGTCATGTGTTTCTCTTGGATTAGAAGCTAACTTGTTTGTTTCGCATGCAGTTGAAGCCAAAACATGTATATCAAAAGTATTTGAAGCTATAGCATTTGTTTCGCATGGATTTGAAGCTAAGCCATCTACTTCGCATTGATTTGAAGTTAAATCATGTGTTTCTCTTGGAATTGAAGCAAACTTGTTTGTTTCGCATGCTGTTGAAGCTAAATCATGTTTATCACAAGTATCTGAACCTAAACCATCTGTTTCGCAAGAATATGAAGCTATGAAGCTAAACCATGTGTTTCACATGAATTTGAAACTAAATGATGTGTTTCGCATGGATTTGAAGCTAACTCGTTTGTTTCGCCTGCATTTGAAGATAAATCATGTATATCACAAGTATTTGAAGCTAAACCGTTTGATTAGCATGGATTTGAAGCTAAGCCTTCTACTTCGCATTGATTTGCAGCTAAATCATGTGTTTCGCATGGTTTTGAAGCTAACTCGTTTGTTTCGCTTGCAGTTGAAGCTAAATCATGTATATCAAAAGTATTTGAATCTAAGGCATTTGTTTCGCATGGATTTGAAGATAAGCCTCCTACTTCGCATTAATTACAAGCTAACTGGATTGATTCGTCTGCATTTGAATCTATACCACTTATATCGCAATTATCTGAAGATAAATCATTTGCTTCTCATGTATTTGAAGCTAAGCCGTCTATTTCGCACTGATTTGATGCTAAATCATATGTTTCGCTTGGATTTGAAGCTAACACGTTTGTTTCGCATGCAGTTGAAGCCAAAACATGTACATCACAAGTATCTGGATCTAATCCAACTGTTTCGCAAGAATATGTAGCTATGAAGCTAATCCATGTGATGCGCATGAATTTGAAGCTTAATCATGTGTTTCGCATGGATTTGAAGCTGTATCACTTATATCGCAATTATCTGAATATGAATCATTTGTTTTTCGTATGTTTGAAGCTAAGCCTTCTACTTCGCATTGATTCGAAGCTAAATCATGTGAATCGCATGGATTTGAAGCTAACTCGTTTGTTTCGCATGCAGTTGAAGCTGCAGTATATCGCAAGTATGTGAAGCTAAACCATTTGTTTCGGATGGATTTGAAGATAAGCCTTCTACTTCGCATTGATTTAAATCCAAATCTTGTGTATGGCATGGATTTGAAGTTAACTCGTTTGATTCGCCTGCATTTGAAGATAAATCATGTATATCACAAGTATTTGAAGCTAAATCGTTTGATTCGCATAGATTTGAAGATAAGCCTCCTACTTCGCATTAATTTGAAGCTAACTCGATTGATTCGACGGCATTTGAATCTATATCACTTATATCGCAATTATCTGAAGATAAATCATTTGCTTCTCATGTATTTGAAGCTAAGCCGTCTATTTCGCACTGATTTGAAGCTAAATCATATGTTTCGCATGGATATGAAGCTAACTCTTTTGTTTCGCCTGCATTTGAAGATGAATCATGTATGTCACAAGTACTTGAAGCTCAACCGTTTGATTCGCATGGATTTGAAGCTAAGTCTTCTTCTTCGCATTGATTGGAAGTTAAGCCATGTGTTTCTCTTGGATTTGAAGCTAACTTGTTTGTTTCGCATGCAGTTGAAGTTAAATCATGTTTATCACAAGTATCTGAATCTAACCCATCTGTTTCGCAAGAATATGAAGCTATGAAGCTGAACCATGTGTTTCGCATGAATTTGAAGCTAAACGATGTGTTTAGCATGGATTTGAAGCTAACTCTTTTGTTTCGTCTGCATTTGAAGATAAATCATGTATATCACAAGTATTTGAAGCTAAACCGTTTGATTCGCATGGATTTGAAGCTAAGCCTTCTACTTCGCATTGATTTGCAGCTAAATCATGTGTTTCGCTTGGTTTTAAAGCTAACTCGATTGTTTCGCATGCAGTTGAGACTAAATCATGTATAGCATAAGTATTTGAAGGTAAACCATTTGTTTCGCATGGATTTGAAGATATGCCTTCTACTTAGCATTGATTTCAAGCTAAATCATGTGTTTCGCTGTGATTTGTAGCTAACTCGTTTGTTTCGCATGCAGTTGAAGCTAAAACATGTACATCACAAGTATCTGGATCTAATCCATCCGTTTCGCAAGAATATGAAGCTATGAAGCTAATCCATGTGATTCGCTTGAATTTGAAGCTAAATCATGTGTGTCGCATGGATTTGAAGCTTTATCAATTATATCGCAATTATCTGTAGATAAATCATTTGTTTTTCATGTGTTTGAAGCTAAGCCTTCTACTTCGCATTGATTCGAAGGTAAATCATGTGAATCGCATGGATCTGAAGCTAACTCGTTTGATTCGCATGCAGTTGAAGCTAAATCATGTATATCACGAGTATTTGAAGCTAAACCATTTGTTTCGGATTGATTTGAAGCTAAGCCTTCTACTTCGCATTGATTTGAAGCTAAATCATGTGTTTCGCTTGGATTTGATGCTAACTCGTTTGTTTCGCATGCAGTTGAAGCTCAATCATGTATATCACAATTATTTGAAACTGAACCATTTGTTTCGCATCGATTTGAAGCTGAGCCTTCCACTTCGCATTGATTTGAAACTAAATCATGTATTCGCTTGGATTTGAAGCCAACTCGTTTGTTTCGCCTGCAGTGGACGCTAAACCATGTATATCACAATTATTTGAAGCTGAACCATTTGTTTCGCATGGACTTGAAGCTATGCCTTCTACTGCGCACTGATGTGAAGCTAAATCATGTGTTCCGCGTGGATTTGAAACTTACACGTTTTATTTCGCCTGCATTTGAAGCTATATCATTTATATTCGCAAGTATTTGTAGCTAAACCATTCGTTTCGCATGGATTTGAAGCTAAGCCTTCTACTTCGCATTGATTTGAAGCTAGATCATGTGATTCTCTTGGATTTGAAGCTAACTCGTTTGTTTCGCATGCAGTTGAAGCTAAATCATGTATATCACAATTATTTCAAGCTGAACCATTTGTTTCGCATGGACTTGAAGCTATGCCTTCTACTGCGCACTGATGTGAAGCTAAATCATGTGTTCCGCGTGGATTTGAAACTTACACGTTTTATTTCGCCTGCATTTGAAGCTATATCATTTATATTCGCAAGTATTTGTAGCTAAACCATTCGTTTCGCATTGATTTGAAGCTAAGCCTTCTACTTCGCATTGATTTGAAGCTAGATCATGTGATTCTCTTGGATTTGAAGCTAACTCGTTTGTTTCGCATGCAGTTGAAGCTAAATCATGTATATCACAATTATTTGAAACTGAACCATTTGTTTCGCATCGATTTGAAGCTGAGCCTTCCACTTCGCATTGATTTGAAGCTAAATCATGTGTTTCGCTTGGATTTGAAGCTAACTCGTTTGTTTCGCATGCAGTTAAAGCTAAATCATGTATATCACAAGTATTTGAAGCTAAACCGTTCGTTTCGCATGGATTTGAATCTAAGCCTCCTACGTCGCATGAATTTGAATCTAAATCATGTGTTTCGCTTGGATTTGAAGCTAATTCGTTTGTTTCGCATGCAGTTGAATCTAAATCATGTATGTCACATGTATTCGAAGCTAAACCATTTGTATCGCATGTATTTGAAGCTAAGACTTATACTTGCATGAAATTGAAGCTAAATCATGTGTTTCGCTTGGATTTGAAGCTAACTCGTTAGTTTCGCATGCAGTTGAAGCTATATCGCTTATATTCGCAAGTATTTGAAGCCAAATCATTCGTTTCGCATAAATTTGAAACTAAGGCAACTACTTCGCATTGATTTGAAGCTAAATCATGTGTTTCGCTTGGATTTGAAGCTAACTCGTTTCTTTCGCATGCAGTTGAAGCTAAATCATGTATATCACAAGTATTTGAATCTAAACCGTTCGTTTCGCATGGATTAGAACCTAAGCCTCCTACGTCGCATGAATTTGAATCTAAATCATGTGTTTCGCTTGGATTTGAAGCTAACTCGTTTGTTTCGCATGCAGTTGAAGCTAAATTATGTATAAACAAGTATTTGAAGCTAAACCATTTGCATCGCAAGGATTTGAAGCTAAACCATGTGATTCGCAAGAATTTGAAGCTAAATCATGTGTTTCGCTTGGATTTGAAGCTAACTCGTTTGTTTCGCATGCAGTTAAAGCTAAATCATGTATATCACAAGTATTTGAAGCTAAACCGTTCGTTTCGCATGGATTTGAATCTAAGCCTCCTACGTCGCATGAATTTGAATCTAAATCATGTCTTTCGCTTGGATTTGAAGCTAATTCGTTTGTTTCGCATGCAGTTGAATCTAAATCATGTATATCACATGTATTCGAAGCTAAACCATTTGTATCGCATGGATTTGAAGCTAAGCCTTCTATTGCGCAATGATTCGAAGCTAAATCATGTGTTTTGCTTGGATTTGAAGCTAACTCGTTTGTTTCGCAATGCAGTTTATGCTAAATCATGTATAAAACATGTATTTGAAGCTAAACCATTTATTTCGTATGTATTTGAAGCTAAGACTTATGCTTGCATGAAATTGAAGCTAAATCATGTGTTTCGCTTGGATTTGAAGCTAATTCGTTTGTTCCGCATGCAGTTGAAGCTAAATCATGTATATCACAAGTATTTGAAGCTAAACCATTCGTTTCGCATGGATTTGAATCTAAGTCTCCTACTTCGCATGAATTTGAATCTAAATCATGTGTTTCCCTTGAATTTGAAGCTAACTCGTTTGTTTCGCATGCAGTTGAAGCTAAATCATGTATATCACAAGTTTTTGAAGCTAAACCGTTCGTTTCGCATGGATTTGAATCTAAGCCTCCTACGTCGCATGAATTTGAATCTAAATTATGTGTTTCGCTTGGATTTGAAGCTAACTCGTTTGTTTCGCATGCAGTTGAAGCTAAATCATGTATATCACAAGTATTTGAAGCTAAACCATTCGTTTCGCATGGATTTGAATCTAAGTCTCCTACTTCGCATGAATTTGAATCTAAATCATGTGTTTCCCTTGAATTTGAAGCTAATTCGTTTGTTCCGCATGCAGTTGAAGCTAAATCATGTATATCACAAGTATTTGAAGCTATACCGTTCGTTTCGCATGGATTTGAACCTAAGCCTCCTACGTCGCATGAATTTGAATCTAAATCATGTGTTTCGCTTGGATTTGAAGCTAACTCGTTTGTTTCGCATGCAGTTGAAGCTAAATTATGTATAAACAAGTATTTGAAGCTAAACCATTTGCATCGCAAGGATTTGAAGCTAAACCATGTGATTCGCAAGAATTTGAAGCTAAATCATGCGTTTCGCTTGGATTTGAAGCTAACTCGTTTGTTTCGCATGCAGTTGAAGCTAAATCATGTATATCACAAGTATTCGAAGCTAAACCATTTGTATCGCATGGATTTGAAGCTAAGCCTTCTAATGCGCAATGATTCGAAGCTAAATCATGTGTTTTGCTTGGATTTTAAGCTAACTCGATTGTTTCGCATTCCTTCTACTTCGAATTGATTTGAAGTTTGGATTAGAAGCTGACTCGATTGTTTCGCAATGCACTTTATGCTAAATCATGTATAAAACATGTATTTGAAGCTAAACCATTTATTTTGCATGTATTTGAAGCTAAGACTTATACTTTGCATGAAATTGAAGCTAAATCATGTGTTTCGCTTGCATTTGAAGCTAATTCGTTTGTTTCGCAATGCAGTTTATGCTAAATCATGTATAAAACATGTATTTGAAGCTAAACCATTTATTTCGCATGTATTTGAAGCTAAGACTTATACTTGCATGAAATTGAAGCTAAATCATGTGTTTCGCTTGGATTTGAAGCTAACTCGTTAGTTTCGCATGCAGTTGAAGCTATATCGCTTATATTCGCAAGTATTTGAAGCCAAATCATTCGTTTCGCATAAATTTGAAACTAAGGCTACTACTTCGCATTGATTTGAAGCTAAATCATGTGTTTCGCTTGGATTTGAAGCTAACTCGTTTGTTTCGCAAGCAGTTGAAGCTATATCGCTTATATTCGCAAGTATTTGAAACCAAAGCATTCGATTCGCATGAATTTGAAACTAGGGCTTCTACTTCGCATTGATTTCAAGCTAAATCATGTGTTTCGCTTGGATTTGAAGCTAACTCGTTTGTTTCGCATGCAGTTGAAGCTAAATCATGTATATCACAAGTATTTGAAGCTAAACCGTTCGTTTCGCATGGATTTGAATCTAAGCCTCCTACGTCGCATGAATTTGAATCTAAATCATGTGTTTCGCTTGGATTTGAAGCTAACTCGTTTGTTTCGCATGCAGTTAAAGCTAAATCATGTATATCACAAGTATTTGAAGCTAAACCGTTCGTTTCGCATGGATTTGAATCTAAGCCTCCTACGTCGCATGAATTTGAATCTAAATCATGTGTTTCGCTTGGATTTGAAGCTAACTCGTTTGTTTCGCATGCAGTTGAAGCTAAATCATGTATATCACAAGTATTCGAAGCTAAACCATTTGTATCGCATGGATTTGAAGCTAAGCCTTCTAATGCGCAATGATTCGAAGCTAAATCATGTGTTTTGCTTGGATTTTAAGCTAACTCGATTGTTTCGCATTCCTTCTACTTCGAATTGATTTGAAGTTTGGATTAGAAGCTAACTCGATTGTTTCGCAATGCACTTTGTGCTAAATCATGTATAAAACATGTATTTGAAGCTAAACCATTTATTTTGCATGTATTTGAAGCTAAGACTTATACTTTGCATGAAATTGAAGCTAAATCATGTGTTTCGCTTGCATTTGAAGCTAATTCGTTTGTTTCGCATGCAGTTGAGGCTAAATTATGTATAAACAAGTATTTGAAGCTAAACCATTTGCATCGCAAGGATTTGAAGCTAAACCATGTGATTCGCAAGAATTTGAAGCTAAATCATGTGTTTCGCTTGGATTTGAAGCTAACTCGTTTGTTTCGCACGCAGTTGAAGCTATATCGCTTATATTCGCAAGTATTTGAAACCAAATCATTCGATTCGCATGAATTTGAAACAAGGGCTTCTACTTCGCATTGATTTCAAGCTAAATCATGTGTTTCGCTTGGATTTGAAGCTAACTCGTTTGTTTCGCATGCAGTTGAAGCTAAATCATGTATATCACAAGTATTTGAAGCTAAACCGTTCGTTTCGCATGGATTTGAATCTAAGCCTCCTACGTCGCATGAATTTGAATCTAAATCATGTGTTTCGCTTGGATTTGAAGCTAACTCGTTTGTTTCGCATGCAGTTAAAGCTAAATCATGTATATCACAAGTATTTGAAGCTAAACCGTTCGTTTCGCATGGATTTGAATCTAAGCCTCCTACGTCGCATGAATTTGAATCTAAATCATGTGTTTCGCTTGGATTTGAAGCTAACTCGTTTGTTTCGCATGCAGTTAAAGCTAAATCATGTATATCACAAGTATTTGAAGCTATACCATTTGTTTCGCATGGATTTGAAGCTAAGCCTTCTACTTCGCATGAATTTGAATCTAAATCATGTGTATCGCTTGGTTTTGAAGAATACTGGTTTGTTTCGCCTGCATTTGAAGCTAATTCATGTATATCACAAGTATTTGAAGCTGAACCATTTGTTTTGCATGAATATTAATCTGAACCATGTATTTCGAACTCGAAAATTAAAAAGTATTTGAAGCTGAATTATGCGTTTCGCTTGCATTTGAAGCTAATTCGTTTCTTTCGCATGCAGTTGAAGATAAATCATGTAAATCACAAGTATTTGAAGCTAAACCATGGGTTTCGCATGGATTTGAAGCTAACTCGTTTTTTTTCGCCTGCATTTGAAGATAAATCGTGTATATCAACAAGTATTTGAAGCCAAATCATTCGTTTCGCATGGATTTGAATCTAAGCCTCCTACTTCGCATGAATTTGAATCTAAATCATGTGTTTCGCTTGCATTTGAAGCTAATTCGTTTGTTTCGCATGCAGTTGAAGCTAAATTATGTATAAACAAGTATTTGAAGCTAAACCATTTGCATCGCAAGGATTGGAAGCTAAACCATGTGATTCGCAAGAATTTGAACTTAAATCATGTGTTTCGCTTGGATTTGAAGCTAACTCGTTTGTTTCGCATGCAGTTGAAGCTAAATCATGTATATCACAAGTATTTGAAGCTAAACCGTTCGTTTCGCATGGATTTGAATCTAAGCCTCCTACGTCGCATGAATTTGAATCTAAAGCAAGTGTTTCGCTTGGATTTGAAGCTAACTCGTTTGTTTCGCATGCAGTTAAAGCTAAATCATGTATATCACAAGTATTTGAAGCTATACCATTCGTTTCGCATGGATTTGAAGCTAAGCCTTCTACTTCGCATGAATTTGAATCTAAATCATGTGTATCGCTTGGTTTTGAAGAATACTGGTTTGTTTCGCCTGCAGTTGAAGCTAAATCATGTATATCACAAGTATTTGAAGCTAAACCGTTCGTTTCGCATGGATTTGAATCTAAGCCTCCTACGTCGCATGAATTTGAATCTAAATTATGTGTTTCGCTTGGATTTGAAGCTAACTCGTTTGTTTCGCATGCAGTTGAAGCTAAATCATGTATATCACAAGTATTTGAAGCTAAACCATTCGTTTCGCATGGATTTGAATCTAAGTCTCCTACTTCGCATGAATTTGAATCTAAATCATGTGTTTCCCTTGAATTTGAAGCTAATTCGTTTGTTCCGCATGCAGTTGAAGCTAAATCATGTATATCACAAGTATTTGAAGCTAAACCGTTCGTTTCGCATGGATTTGAACCTAAGCCTCCTACGTCGCATGAATTTGAATCTAAATCATGTGTTTCGCTTGGATTTGAAGCTAACTCGTTTGTTTCGCATGCAGTTGAAGCTAAATTATGTATAAACAAGTATTTGAAGCTAAACCATTTGCATCGCAAGGATTTGAAGCTAAACCATGTGATTCGCAAGAATTTGAAGCTAAATCATGCGTTTCGCTTGGATTTGAAGCTAACTCGTTTGTTTCGCATGCAGTTGAAGCTAAATCATGTATATCACAAGTATTCGAAGCTAAACCATTTGTATCGCATGGATTTGAAGCTAAGCCTTCTAATGCGCAATGATTCGAAGCTAAATCATGTGTTTTGCTTGGATTTTAAGCTAACTCGATTGTTTCGCATTCCTTCTACTTCGAATTGATTTGAAGTTTGGATTAGAAGCTGACTCGATTGTTTCGCAATGCACTTTATGCTAAATCATGTATAAAACATGTATTTGAAGCTAAACCATTTATTTTGCATGTATTTGAAGCTAAGACTTATACTTTGCATGAAATTGAAGCTAAATCATGTGTTTCGCTTGCATTTGAAGCTAATTCGTTTGTTTCGCAATGCAGTTTATGCTAAATCATGTATAAAACATGTATTTGAAGCTAAACCATTTATTTCGCATGTATTTGAAGCTAAGACTTATACTTGCATGAAATTGAAGCTAAATCATGTGTTTCGCTTGGATTTGAAGCTAACTCGTTAGTTTCGCATGCAGTTGAAGCTATATCGCTTATATTCGCAAGTATTTGAAGCCAAATCATTCGTTTCGCATAAATTTGAAACTAAGGCTACTACTTCGCATTGATTTGAAGCTAAATCATGTGTTTCGCTTGGATTTGAAGCTAACTCGTTTGTTTCGCAAGCAGTTGAAGCTATATCGCTTATATTCGCAAGTATTTGAAACCAAAGCATTCGATTCGCATGAATTTGAAACTAGGGCTTCTACTTCGCATTGATTTCAAGCTAAATCATGTGTTTCGCTTGGATTTGAAGCTAACTCGTTTGTTTCGCATGCAGTTGAAGCTAAATCATGTATATCACAAGTATTTGAAGCTAAACCGTTCGTTTCGCATGGATTTGAATCTAAGCCTCCTACGTCGCATGAATTTGAATCTAAATCATGTGTTTCGCTTGGATTTGAAGCTAACTCGTTTGTTTCGCATGCAGTTAAAGCTAAATCATGTATATCACAAGTATTTGAAGCTAAACCGTTCGTTTCGCATGGATTTGAATCTAAGCCTCCTACGTCGCATGAATTTGAATCTAAATCATGTGTTTCGCTTGGATTTGAAGCTAACTCGTTTGTTTCGCATGCAGTTGAAGCTAAATCATGTATATCACAAGTATTCGAAGCTAAACCATTTGTATCGCATGGATTTGAAGCTAAGCCTTCTAATGCGCAATGATTCGAAGCTAAATCATGTGTTTTGCTTGGATTTTAAGCTAACTCGATTGTTTCGCATTCCTTCTACTTCGAATTGATTTGAAGTTTGGATTAGAAGCTAACTCGATTGTTTCGCAATGCACTTTGTGCTAAATCATGTATAAAACATGTATTTGAAGCTAAACCATTTATTTTGCATGTATTTGAAGCTAAGACTTATACTTTGCATGAAATTGAAGCTAAATCATGTGTTTCGCTTGCATTTGAAGCTAATTCGTTTGTTTCGCATGCAGTTGAGGCTAAATTATGTATAAACAAGTATTTGAAGCTAAACCATTTGCATCGCAAGGATTTGAAGCTAAACCATGTGATTCGCAAGAATTTGAAGCTAAATCATGTGTTTCGCTTGGATTTGAAGCTAACTCGTTTGTTTCGCACGCAGTTGAAGCTATATCGCTTATATTCGCAAGTATTTGAAACCAAATCATTCGATTCGCATGAATTTGAAACAAGGGCTTCTACTTCGCATTGATTTCAAGCTAAATCATGTGTTTCGCTTGGATTTGAAGCTAACTCGTTTGTTTCGCATGCAGTTGAAGCTAAATCATGTATATCACAAGTATTTGAAGCTAAACCGTTCGTTTCGCATGGATTTGAATCTAAGCCTCCTACGTCGCATGAATTTGAATCTAAATCATGTGTTTCGCTTGGATTTGAAGCTAACTCGTTTGTTTCGCATGCAGTTAAAGCTAAATCATGTATATCACAAGTATTTGAAGCTAAACCGTTCGTTTCGCATGGATTTGAATCTAAGCCTCCTACGTCGCATGAATTTGAATCTAAATCATGTGTTTCGCTTGGATTTGAAGCTAACTCGTTTGTTTCGCATGCAGTTAAAGCTAAATCATGTATATCACAAGTATTTGAAGCTATACCATTTGTTTCGCATGGATTTGAAGCTAAGCCTTCTACTTCGCATGAATTTGAATCTAAATCATGTGTATCGCTTGGTTTTGAAGAATACTGGTTTGTTTCGCCTGCATTTGAAGCTAATTCATGTATATCACAAGTATTTGAAGCTGATCCATTTGTTTTGCATGAATATTAATCTGAACCATGTATTTCGAACTCGAAAATTAAAAAGTATTTGAAGCTGAATTATGCGTTTCGCTTGCATTTGAAGCTAATTCGTTTCTTTCGCATGCAGTTGAAGATAAATCATGTAAATCACAAGTATTTGAAGCTAAACCATGGGTTTCGCATGGATTTGAAGCTAACTCGTTTTTTTTCGCCTGCATTTGAAGATAAATCGTGTATATCAACAAGTATTTGAAGCCAAATCATTCGTTTCGCATGGATTTGAATCTAAGCCTCCTACTTCGCATGAATTTGAATCTAAATCATGTGTTTCGCTTGCATTTGAAGCTAATTCGTTTGTTTCGCATGCAGTTGAAGCTAAATTATGTATAAACAAGTATTTGAAGCTAAACCATTTGCATCGCAAGGATTTGAAGCTAAACCATGTGATTCGCAAGAATTTGAACTTAAATCATGTGTTTCGCTTGGATTTGAAGCTAACTCGTTTGTTTCGCATGCAGTTGAAGCTAAATCATGTATATCACAAGTATTTGAAGCTAAACCGTTCGTTTCGCATGGATTTGAATCTAAGCCTCCTACGTCGCATGAATTTGAATCTAAAGCAAGTGTTTCGCTTGGATTTGAAGCTAACTCGTTTGTTTCGCATGCAGTTAAAGCTAAATCATGTATATCACAAGTATTTGAAGCTATACCATTCGTTTCGCATGGATTTGAAGCTAAGCCTTCTACTTCGCATGAATTTGAATCTAAATCATGTGTATCGCTTGGTTTTGAAGAATACTGGTTTGTTTCGCCTGCATTTGAAGCTAATTCATGTATATCACAAGTATTTGAAGCTGAACCATTTGTTTTGCATGAATATTAATCTGAACCATGTGTTTCGAACGTATTTGAAGCTGAATTATGTGTTGCGCTTGCATTTGAAGCTAATTCGTTTCTTTCGCATGCAGTTGAAGATAAATCATGTAAGTCACAAGTATTTGAAGCTAAACCATGTGTTTCGCATGGATTTGAAGCTAACTCGTTTTTTTCGCCTGCATTTGAAGATAAATCGTGTATATCACAAGTATTTGAAGCTAAACCATTCGCTTCGAATGGATTTGAAGCAAAGCCTTCAACTTCGCATTGATTTCAAGATAAATCATGTGTTTCGCTTGGATTTGAAACTAACACGTTTGTTTCGCATGCAGTTGAAGCTATATCGCTTATATTCGCAAGTATTTGAAACCAAATCATTCGATTCGCATGAATTTGAAACTAGGGCTTCTACTTCGCATTGATTTCAAGCTAAATCATGTGTTTCGCTTGGATTTGAAGCTAACTCGTTTGTTTCGCATGCAGTTGAAGCTAAATCATGTATATCACAAGTTTTTGAAGCTAAACCGTTCGTTTCGCATGGATTTGAATCTAAGCCTCCTACGTCGCATGAATTTGAATCTAAATTATGTGTTTCGCTTGGATTTGAAGCTAACTCGTTTGTTTCGCATGCAGTTGAAGCTAAATCATGTATATCACAAGTATTTGAAGCTAAACCATTCGTTTCGCATGGATTTGAATCTAAGCCTCCTACATCGCATGAATTTGAATCTAAATCATGTGTTTCGCTTGCATTTGAAGCTAATTCGTTTGTTTCGCATGCAGTTGAAGCTAAATTATGTATAAACAAGTATTTGAAGCTAAACCATTTGCATCGCAAGGATTTGAAGCTAAACCATGTGATTCGCAAGAATTTGAAGCTAAATCATGTGTTTCGCTTGGATTTGAAGCTAACTCGTTTGTTTCGCATGCAGTTGAAGCTATATCGCTTATATTCGCAAGTATTTGAAACCAAATCATTCGATTCGCATGAATTTGAAACTAGGGCTTCTACTTCGCATTGATTTGAAGCTAAATCATGTGTTTCGCTTGGTAATTGAAGCTAACTCGTTTGTTTCGCATGCAGTTGAAGCTAAATCATGTATATCGCAAGTATTTGAAGCTAAACCATTCGTTTCGCATGGATTTGAATCTAAGCCTCCTACTTCGCATGAATTTGAATCTAAATCATGTGTTTCGCTTGCATTTGAAGCTAATTCGTTTGTTTCGCATGCAGTTGAAGCTAAATCATGTAAATCACAAGTATTCGAAGCTAAACCATTTGTATCGCATGGATTTGAAGCTAAGCCTTCTAATGCGCAATGATTCGAAGCTAAATCATGTGTTTTGCTTGGATTTGAAGGTAACTCGTTTGTTTCGCAATGCAGTTTATGCTAAATCTTGTATAAAACATGTATTTGAAGCTAAACCATTTATTTCGCATGTATTTGAAGCTAAGACTTATACTTTGCATGAAATTGAAGCTAAACATGTGTTTCGCATGGATTTGAAGCTATATCACTTATATCGCAAGTATTTGAAGCTAAATCATATGTGTCGCATGGATATGATGCTACGCCTTCTACTTCGCATTGATTTGAAGCTAAATCATGTGATTCGCATGGATTTGAAGCTAAGCCTTCTACTTCGCATTCATTTGAAACAAAATCAAGTGTTTCGCTTGGATTTGAAGTTAAGGCGTTTGTATCGCATGCAGTTGAAGCTAATTCTTGTTTAACACAAGTATCTGAATCTAAACCATCTGTTTCGCAAGAATATGAAGCTATGAAGCTAAACCATGTGATTCGCATGAATTTGAAGCTAAATCATGTGTTTCGCTTGCATTTGAAGCTAATTCGTTTGTTTCGCATGCAGTTGAAGCTAAATCATGTATATCACAAGTATTCGAAGCTAAACCATTTGTATCGCATGGATTTGAAGCTAAGCCTTCTAATGCGCAATGATTCGAAGCTAAATCATGTGTTATGCTTGGATTTGAAGCTAACTCGATTGTTTCGCATTCCTTCTACTTCGGATTGATTTGAAGTTTGGACTAGAAGCTAACTCGATTGTTTCGCAATGCAGTTTATGCTAAATCATGTATAAAACATGTATTTAAAGCTAAACCATTTATTTCGCATGTATTTGAAGCTAAGACTTATACTTTGCATGAAATTGAAGCTAAATCATGTGTTTCGCTTGGATTTGAAGCTAACTCGTTAGATTCGCATGCAGTTGAAGCTATATCGCTTATATTCGCAAGTATTTGAAGCCAAATCATTCGTTTCGCATAAATTTGAAACTAAGGCTACTACTTCGCATTAATTTGAAGATAAATCATGTGTTTCGCTTGGATTTGAAGCTAACTCGTTTGTTCCGCATGCAGTTGAAGCTAAATCATGTATATCACAAGTATTTGAAGCTAAACCATTCGTTTCGCATGGATTTGAATCTAAGCCTCCTACGTCGCATGAATTTGAATCTAAATCATGTGTTTCGCTTGCATTTGAAGCTAATTCGTTTGTTTCGCATGCAGTTGAAGCTAAATTATGTATAAACAAGTATTTGAAGCTAAACCATTTGCATCGCAAGGATTTGAAGCTAAACCATGTGATTCGCATGAATTTGAAGCTAAATCATGTGATTCGCATGGATTTGAAGCTATATCACATATATCGCAATTATCTGAAGATAGATCATTTGTTTCTCATGTATTTAAAGCTAAGCCTTCTACTTCGGAGGAATTTGAAGCTAAATCATGTGTTTCGCTTGGATTTGAAGCTAACTAGTTTGTTTCGCATGCAGCTGAAGCTATATCGCTTATATTCGCAAGTATTTGAAACCAAATCATTCGATTCGCATGAATTTGAAACTAGGGCTTCTACTTCGCATTGATTTCAAGCTAAATCATGTGTTTCGCTTGCATTTGAAGCTAATTCGTTTCTTTCGCATGCAGTTGAAGATAAATCATGTAAATCACAAGTATTTGAAGCTAAACCATGGGTTTCGCATGGATTTGAAGCTAACTCGTTTTTTTTCGCCTGCATTTGAAGATAAATCGTGTATATCAACAAGTATTTGAAGCCAAATCATTCGTTTCGCATGGATTTGAATCTAAGCCTCCTACTTCGCATGAATTTGAATCTAAATCATGTGTTTCGCTTGCATTTGAAGCTAATTCGTTTGTTTCGCATGCAGTTGAAGCTAAATTATGTATAAACAAGTATTTGAAGCTAAACCATTTGCATCGCAAGGATTTGAAGCTAAACCATGTGATTCGCAAGAATTTGAACTTAAATCATGTGTTTCGCTTGGATTTGAAGCTAACTCGTTTGTTTCGCATGCAGTTGAAGCTAAATCATGTATATCACAAGTATTTGAAGCTAAACCGTTCGTTTCGCATGGATTTGAATCTAAGCCTCCTACGTCGCATGAATTTGAATCTAAAGCAAGTGTTTCGCTTGGATTTGAAGCTAACTCGTTTGTTTCGCATGCAGTTAAAGCTAAATCATGTATATCACAAGTATTTGAAGCTATACCATTCGTTTCGCATGGATTTGAAGCTAAGCCTTCTACTTCGCATGAATTTGAATCTAAATCATGTGTATCGCTTGGTTTTGAAGAATACTGGTTTGTTTCGCCTGCATTTGAAGCTAATTCATGTATATCACAAGTATTTGAAGCTGAACCATTTGTTTTGCATGAATATTAATCTGAACCATGTGTTTCGAACGTATTTGAAGCTGAATTATGTGTTGCGCTTGCATTTGAAGCTAATTCGTTTCTTTCGCATGCAGTTGAAGATAAATCATGTAAGTCACAAGTATTTGAAGCTAAACCATGTGTTTCGCATGGATTTGAAGCTAACTCGTTTTTTTCGCCTGCATTTGAAGATAAATCGTGTATATCACAAGTATTTGAAGCTAAACCATTCGCTTCGAATGGATTTGAAGCAAAGCCTTCAACTTCGCATTGATTTCAAGATAAATCATGTGTTTCGCTTGGATTTGAAACTAACACGTTTGTTTCGCATGCAGTTGAAGCTATATCGCTTATATTCGCAAGTATTTGAAACCAAATCATTCGATTCGCATGAATTTGAAACTAGGGCTTCTACTTCGCATTGATTTCAAGCTAAATCATGTGTTTCGCTTGGATTTGAAGCTAACTCGTTTGTTTCGCATGCAGTTGAAGCTAAATCATGTATATCACAAGTTTTTGAAGCTAAACCGTTCGTTTCGCATGGATTTGAATCTAAGCCTCCTACGTCGCATGAATTTGAATCTAAATTATGTGTTTCGCTTGGATTTGAAGCTAACTCGTTTGTTTCGCATGCAGTTGAAGCTAAATCATGTATATCACAAGTATTTGAAGCTAAACCATTCGTTTCGCATGGATTTGAATCTAAGCCTCCTACATCGCATGAATTTGAATCTAAATCATGTGTTTCGCTTGCATTTGAAGCTAATTCGTTTGTTTCGCATGCAGTTGAAGCTAAATTATGTATAAACAAGTATTTGAAGCTAAACCATTTGCATCGCAAGGATTTGAAGCTAAACCATGTGATTCGCAAGAATTTGAAGCTAAATCATGTGTTTCGCTTGGATTTGAAGCTAACTCGTTTGTTTCGCATGCAGTTGAAGCTATATCGCTTATATTCGCAAGTATTTGAAACCAAATCATTCGATTCGCATGAATTTGAAACTAGGGCTTCTACTTCGCATTGATTTGAAGCTAAATCATGTGTTTCGCTTGGTAATTGAAGCTAACTCGTTTGTTTCGCATGCAGTTGAAGCTAAATCATGTATATCGCAAGTATTTGAAGCTAAACCATTCGTTTCGCATGGATTTGAATCTAAGCCTCCTACTTCGCATGAATTTGAATCTAAATCATGTGTTTCGCTTGCATTTGAAGCTAATTCGTTTGTTTCGCATGCAGTTGAAGCTAAATCATGTAAATCACAAGTATTCGAAGCTAAACCATTTGTATCGCATGGATTTGAAGCTAAGCCTTCTAATGCGCAATGATTCGAAGCTAAATCATGTGTTTTGCTTGGATTTGAAGGTAACTCGTTTGTTTCGCAATGCAGTTTATGCTAAATCTTGTATAAAACATGTATTTGAAGCTAAACCATTTATTTCGCATGTATTTGAAGCTAAGACTTATACTTTGCATGAAATTGAAGCTAAACATGTGTTTCGCATGGATTTGAAGCTATATCACTTATATCGCAAGTATTTGAAGCTAAATCATATGTGTCGCATGGATATGATGCTACGCCTTCTACTTCGCATTGATTTGAAGCTAAATCATGTGATTCGCATGGATTTGAAGCTAAGCCTTCTACTTCGCATTCATTTGAAACAAAATCAAGTGTTTCGCTTGGATTTGAAGTTAAGGCGTTTGTATCGCATGCAGTTGAAGCTAATTCTTGTTTAACACAAGTATCTGAATCTAAACCATCTGTTTCGCAAGAATATGAAGCTATGAAGCTAAACCATGTGATTCGCATGAATTTGAAGCTAAATCATGTGTTTCGCTTGCATTTGAAGCTAATTCGTTTGTTTCGCATGCAGTTGAAGCTAAATCATGTATATCACAAGTATTCGAAGCTAAACCATTTGTATCGCATGGATTTGAAGCTAAGCCTTCTAATGCGCAATGATTCGAAGCTAAATCATGTGTTATGCTTGGATTTGAAGCTAACTCGATTGTTTCGCATTCCTTCTACTTCGGATTGATTTGAAGTTTGGACTAGAAGCTAACTCGATTGTTTCGCAATGCAGTTTATGCTAAATCATGTATAAAACATGTATTTAAAGCTAAACCATTTATTTCGCATGTATTTGAAGCTAAGACTTATACTTTGCATGAAATTGAAGCTAAATCATGTGTTTCGCTTGGATTTGAAGCTAACTCGTTAGATTCGCATGCAGTTGAAGCTATATCGCTTATATTCGCAAGTATTTGAAGCCAAATCATTCGTTTCGCATAAATTTGAAACTAAGGCTACTACTTCGCATTAATTTGAAGATAAATCATGTGTTTCGCTTGGATTTGAAGCTAACTCGTTTGTTCCGCATGCAGTTGAAGCTAAATCATGTATATCACAAGTATTTGAAGCTAAACCATTCGTTTCGCATGGATTTGAATCTAAGCCTCCTACGTCGCATGAATTTGAATCTAAATCATGTGTTTCGCTTGCATTTGAAGCTAATTCGTTTGTTTCGCATGCAGTTGAAGCTAAATTATGTATAAACAAGTATTTGAAGCTAAACCATTTGCATCGCAAGGATTTGAAGCTAAACCATGTGATTCGCATGAATTTGAAGCTAAATCATGTGATTCGCATGGATTTGAAGCTATATCACATATATCGCAATTATCTGAAGATAGATCATTTGTTTCTCATGTATTTAAAGCTAAGCCTTCTACTTCGGAGGAATTTGAAGCTAAATCATGTGTTTCGCTTGGATTTGAAGCTAACTAGTTTGTTTCGCATGCAGCTGAAGCTATATCGCTTATATTCGCAAGTATTTGAAACCAAATCATTCGATTCGCATGAATTTGAAACTAGGGCTTCTACTTCGCATTGATTTCAAGCTAAATCATGTGTTTCGCTTGGATTTGAAGCTAACTCGTTTGTTTCGCATGCAGTTGAAGCTAAATCATGTATATCACAAGTATTTGAAGCTAAACCGTTCGTTTCGCATGGATTTGAATCTAAGCCTCCTACGTCGCATGAATTTGAATCTAAATCATGTGTTTCGCTTGCATTTGAAGCTAATTCGTTTGTTTCGCATGCAGTTGAAGCTAAATTATGTATAAACAAGTATTTGAAGCTAAACCATTTGCATCGCAAGGATTTGAAGCTAAACCATGTGATTCGCAAGAATTTGAAGCTAAATCATGTGTTTCGCTTGGATTTGAAGCTAACTCGTTTGTTTCGCATGCAGGTGAAGCTAAATCATGTATATCACAAGTATTTGAAGCTAAACCGTTCGTTTCGCGTGGATTTGAATCTAAGCCTCCTACGTCGCATGAATTTGAATCTAAATCATGTGTTTCGCTTGCATTTGAAGCTAATTCGTTTGTTACGCATGCAGTTGAAGCAAAATTATGTATAAACAAGTATTTGAAGCTAAACCATTTGCATCGCAAGGATTTGAAGCTAAACCATGTGATTCGCAAGAATTTGAAGCTAAATCATGTGTTTCGCTTGGATTTGAAGCTAACTCGTTTGTTTCGCATGCAGTTGAAGCAATATCGCTAATATTCGCATGTATTTGAAGCTAAATCGTTCGTTTCGCATGGATTTGAATCTAAGCCTCCTACGTCGCATGAATTTGAATCTAAATCATGTGTTTCGCTTGGATTTGAAGCTAACTCGTTTGTTTCGCATGCAGTTAAAGCTAAATCATGTATATCACAAGTATTTGAAGCTAAACCGTTCGTTTCACATGGATTTGAATCTAAGCCTCCTACGTCGCATGAATTTGAATCTAAATCATGTGTTTCGCTTGGATTTGAAGCTAACTCGTTTGTTTCGCATGCAGTTGAAGCTAAATCATGTATATCACAAGTATTTGAAGCTAAACCGTTCGTTTCGCATGGATTTGAATCTAAGCCTCCTACGTCGCATGAATTTGAATCTAAAGCAAGTGTTTCGCTTGGATTTGAAGCTAACTCGTTTGTTTCGCATGCAGTTAAAGCTAAATCATGTATATCACAAGTATTTGAAGCTATACCATTCGTTTCGCATGGATTTGAAGCTAAGCCTTCTACTTCGCATGAATTTGAATCTAAATCATGTGTATCGCTTGGTTTTGAAGAATACTGGTTTGTTTCGCCTGCATTTGAAGCTAATTCATGTATATCACAAGTATTTGAAGCTGAACCATTTGTTTTGCATGAATATTAATCTGAACCATGTGTTTCGAACGTATTTGAAGCTGAATTATGTGTTGCGCTTGCATTTGAAGCTAATTCGTTTCTTTCGCATGCAGTTGAAGATAAATCATGTAAGTCACAAGTATTTGAAGCTAAACCATGTGTTTCGCATGGATTTGAAGCTAACTCGTTTTTTTCGCCTGCATTTGAAGATAAATCGTGTATATCACAAGTATTTGAAGCTAAACCATTCGCTTCGAATGGATTTGAAGCAAAGCCTTCAACTTCGCATTGATTTCAAGATAAATCATGTGTTTCGCTTGGATTTGAAACTAACACGTTTGTTTCGCATGCAGTTGAAGCTATATCGCTTATATTCGCAAGTATTTGAAACCAAATCATTCGATTCGCATGAATTTGAAACTAGGGCTTCTACTTCGCATTGATTTCAAGCTAAATCATGTGTTTCGCTTGGATTTGAATCTAACTCGTTAGTTTCGCATGCAGTTGAAGCTATATCGCTTATATTCGCAAGTATTAGAAGCCAAATCATTCGTTTCGCATAAATTTGAAACTAAGGCAACTACTTCGCATTGATTTGAAGCTAAATCATGTGTTTCGCTTGGATTTGAAGCTAACTCGTTTGTTTCGCATGCAGTTGAAGCTAAATCATGTATATCACAAGTATTTGAAGCTAAACCATTCGTTTCGCATGGATTTGAATCTAAGCCTCCTACATCGCAAGAATTTGAATCTAAATCATGTGTTTCGCTTGCATTTGAAGCTAATTCGTTTGTTTCGCATGCAGTTGAAGCTAAATTATGTATAAACAAGTATTTGAAGCTAAACCATTTGCATCGCAAGGATTTGAAGCTAAACCATGTGATTCGCAAGAATTTGAAGCTAAATCATGTGTTTCGCTTGGATTTGAAGCTAACTCGTTTGTTTCGCATGCAGTTGAAGCTATATCGCTTATATTCGCAAGTATTTGAAACCAAATCATTCGATTCGCATGAATTTGAAACTAGGGCTTCTACTTCGCATTGATTTCAAGCTAAATCATGTGTTTCGCTTGGATTTGAAGCTAACTCGTTTGTTTCGCATGCAGTTGAAGCTAAATCATGTATATCACAAGTTTTTGAAGCTAAACCGTTCGTTTCGCATGGATTTGAATCTAAGCCTCCTACGTCGCATGAATTTGAATCTAAATTATGTGTTTCGCTTGGATTTGAAGCTAACTCGTTTGTTTCGCATGCAGTTGAAGCTAAATCATGTATATCACAAGTATTTGAAGCTAAACCATTCGTTTCGCATGGATTTGAATCTAAGCCTCCTACATCGCATGAATTTGAATCTAAATCATGTGTTTCGCTTGCATTTGAAGCTAATTCGTTTGTTTCGCATGCAGTTGAAGCTAAATTATGTATAAACAAGTATTTGAAGCTAAACCATTTGCATCGCAAGGATTTGAAGCTAAACCATGTGATTCGCAAGAATTTGAAGCTAAATCATGTGTTTCGCTTGGATTTGAAGCTAACTCGTTTGTTTCGCATGCAGTTGAAGCTATATCGCTTATATTCGCAAGTATTTGAAACCAAATCATTCGATTCGCATGAATTTGAAACTAGGGCTTCTACTTCGCATTGATTTCAAGCTAAATCATGTGTTTCGCTTGGATTTGAAGCTAACTCGTTTGTTTCGCATGCAGTTGAAGCTAAATCATGTATATCACAAGTTTTTGAAGCTAAACCGTTCGTTTCGCATGGATTTGAATCTAAGCCTCCTACGTCGCATGAATTTGAATCTAAATTATGTGTTTCGCTTGGATTTGAAGCTAACTCGTTTGTTTCGCATGCAGTTGAAGCTAAATCATGTATATCACAAGTATTTGAAGCTAAACCATTCGTTTCGCATGGATTTGAATCTAAGCCTCCTACATCGCATGAATTTGAATCTAAATCATGTGTTTCGCTTGCATTTGAAGCTAATTCGTTTGTTTCGCATGCAGTTGAAGCTAAATTATGTATAAACAAGTATTTGAAGCTAAACCATTTGCATCGCAAGGATTTGAAGCTAAACCATGTGATTCGCAAGAATTTGAAGCTAAATCATGTGTTTCGCTTGGATTTGAAGCTAACTCGTTTGTTTCGCATGCAGTTGAAGCTATATCGCTTATATTCGCAAGTATTTGAAACCAAATCATTCGATTCGCATGAATTTGAAACTAGGGCTTCTACTTCGCATTGATTTCAAGCTAAATCATGTGTTTCGCTTGGATTTGAAGCTAACTCGTTTGTTTCGCATGCAGTTGAAGCTAAATCATGTATATCACAAGTTTTTGAAGCTAAACCGTTCGTTTCGCATGGATTTGAATCTAAGCCTCCTACGTCGCATGAATTTGAATCTAAATCATGTGTTTCGCTTGGATTTGAAGCTAACTCGTTTGTTTCGCATGCAGTTAAAGCTAAATCATGTATATCACAAGTATTTGAAGCTATACCATTCGTTTTGCGTGGATTTGAAGCTAAGCCTTCTACTTCGCATGAATTTGAATCTAAATCATGTGTATCGCTTGGTTTTGAAGCCTACTGGTTCGTTTCGCCTGCATTTGAAGCTAATTCATGTATATCACAAGTATTTGAAGCTAAACCGTTCGTTTCGCGTGGATTTGAATCTAAGCCTCCTACGTCGCATGAATTTGAATCTAAATCATGTGTTTCGCTTGCATTTGAAGCTAATTCGTTTGTTACGCATGCAGTTGAAGCAAAATTATGTATAAACAAGTATTTGAAGCTAAACCATTTGCATCGCAAGGATTTGAAGCTAAACCATGTGATTCGCAAGAATTTGAAGCTAAATCATGTGTTTCGCTTGGATTTGAAGCTAACTCGTTTGTTTCGCATGCAGTTGAAGCAATATCGCTAATATTCGCATGTATTTGAAGCTAAATCGTTCGTTTCGCATGGATTTGAATCTAAGCCTCCTACGTCGCATGAATTTGAATCTAAATCATGTGTTTCGCTTGGATTTGAAGCTAACTCGTTTGTTTCGCATGCAGTTAAAGCTAAATCATGTATATCACAAGTATTTGAAGCTAAACCGTTCGTTTCACATGGATTTGAATCTAAGCCTCCTACGTCGCATGAATTTGAATCTAAATCATGTGTTTCGCTTGGATTTGAAGCTAACTCGTTTGTTTCGCATGCAGTTGAAGCTAAATCATGTATATCACAAGTATTTGAAGCTAAACCGTTCGTTTCGCATGGATTTGAATCTAAGCCTCCTACGTCGCATGAATTTGAATCTAAAGCAAGTGTTTCGCTTGGATTTGAAGCTAACTCGTTTGTTTCGCATGCAGTTAAAGCTAAATCATGTATATCACAAGTATTTGAAGCTATACCATTCGTTTCGCATGGATTTGAAGCTAAGCCTTCTACTTCGCATGAATTTGAATCTAAATCATGTGTATCGCTTGGTTTTGAAGAATACTGGTTTGTTTCGCCTGCATTTGAAGCTAATTCATGTATATCACAAGTATTTGAAGCTGAACCATTTGTTTTGCATGAATATTAATCTGAACCATGTGTTTCGAACGTATTTGAAGCTGAATTATGTGTTGCGCTTGCATTTGAAGCTAATTCGTTTCTTTCGCATGCAGTTGAAGATAAATCATGTAAGTCACAAGTATTTGAAGCTAAACCATGTGTTTCGCATGGATTTGAAGCTAACTCGTTTTTTTCGCCTGCATTTGAAGATAAATCGTGTATATCACAAGTATTTGAAGCTAAACCATTCGCTTCGAATGGATTTGAAGCAAAGCCTTCAACTTCGCATTGATTTCAAGATAAATCATGTGTTTCGCTTGGATTTGAAACTAACACGTTTGTTTCGCATGCAGTTGAAGCTATATCGCTTATATTCGCAAGTATTTGAAACCAAATCATTCGATTCGCATGAATTTGAAACTAGGGCTTCTACTTCGCATTGATTTCAAGCTAAATCATGTGTTTCGCTTGGATTTGAATCTAACTCGTTAGTTTCGCATGCAGTTGAAGCTATATCGCTTATATTCGCAAGTATTAGAAGCCAAATCATTCGTTTCGCATAAATTTGAAACTAAGGCAACTACTTCGCATTGATTTGAAGCTAAATCATGTGTTTCGCTTGGATTTGAAGCTAACTCGTTTGTTTCGCATGCAGTTGAAGCTAAATCATGTATATCACAAGTATTTGAAGCTAAACCATTCGTTTCGCATGGATTTGAATCTAAGCCTCCTACATCGCATGAATTTGAATCTAAATCATGTGTTTCGCTTGCATTTGAAGCTAATTCGTTTGTTTCGCATGCAGTTGAAGCTAAATTATGTATAAACAAGTATTTGAAGCTAAACCATTTGCATCGCAAGGATTTGAAGCTAAACCATGTGATTCGCAAGAATTTGAAGCTAAATCATGTGTTTCGCTTGGATTTGAAGCTAACTCGTTTGTTTCGCATGCAGTTGAAGCTATATCGCTTATATTCGCAAGTATTTGAAACCAAATCATTCGATTCGCATGAATTTGAAACTAGGGCTTCTACTTCGCATTGATTTCAAGCTAAATCATGTGTTTCGCTTGGATTTGAAGCTAACTCGTTTGTTTCGCATGCAGTTGAAGCTAAATCATGTATATCACAAGTTTTTGAAGCTAAACCGTTCGTTTCGCATGGATTTGAATCTAAGCCTCCTACGTCGCATGAATTTGAATCTAAATTATGTGTTTCGCTTGGATTTGAAGCTAACTCGTTTGTTTCGCATGCAGTTGAAGCTAAATCATGTATATCACAAGTATTTGAAGCTAAACCATTCGTTTCGCATGGATTTGAATCTAAGCCTCCTACATCGCATGAATTTGAATCTAAATCATGTGTTTCGCTTGCATTTGAAGCTAATTCGTTTGTTTCGCATGCAGTTGAAGCTAAATTATGTATAAACAAGTATTTGAAGCTAAACCATTTGCATCGCAAGGATTTGAAGCTAAACCATGTGATTCGCAAGAATTTGAAGCTAAATCATGTGTTTCGCTTGGATTTGAAGCTAACTCGTTTGTTTCGCATGCAGTTGAAGCTATATCGCTTATATTCGCAAGTATTTGAAACCAAATCATTCGATTCGCATGAATTTGAAACTAGGGCTTCTACTTCGCATTGATTTCAAGCTAAATCATGTGTTTCGCTTGGATTTGAAGCTAACTCGTTTGTTTCGCATGCAGTTGAAGCTAAATCATGTATATCACAAGTTTTTGAAGCTAAACCGTTCGTTTCGCATGGATTTGAATCTAAGCCTCCTACGTCGCATGAATTTGAATCTAAATCATGTGTTTCGCTTGGATTTGAAGCTAACTCGTTTGTTTCGCATGCAGTTAAAGCTAAATCATGTATATCACAAGTATTTGAAGCTATACCATTCGTTTTGCGTGGATTTGAAGCTAAGCCTTCTACTTCGCATGAATTTGAATCTAAATCATGTGTATCGCTTGGTTTTGAAGCCTACTGGTTCGTTTCGCCTGCATTTGAAGCTAATTCATGTATATCGCAAGTATTTGTAGCTAAACAATGTGTTTCGCAGGGATTTGAAGCTAACTCGTTATTTTCGCCTGCATTTGAAGCTAAATCATGTATATCACAAGTTTTTGAAGCTAAACCGTTCGTTTCGCATGGATTTGAATCTAAGCCTCCTACGTCGCATGAATTTGAATCTAAATCATGTGTTTCGCTTGGATTTGAAGCTAACTCGTTTGTTTCGCATGCAGTTGAAGCTAAATCATGTATATCACAAGTATTTGAAGCTAAACCATTCGTTTCGCATGGATTTGAATCTAAGCCTCCTACATCGCATGAATTTGAATCTAAATCATGTGTTTCGCTTGCATTTGAAGCTAATTCGTTTGTTTCGCATGCAGTTGAAGCTAAATTATGTATAAACAAGTATTTGAAGCTAAACCATTTGCATCGCAAGGATTTGAAGCTAAACCATGTGATTCGCAAGAATTTGAAGCTAAATCATGTGTTTCGCTTGGATTTGAAGCTAACTCGTTTGTTTCGCATGCAGTTGAAGCTATATCGCTTATATTCGCAAGTATTTGAAACCAAATCATTCGATTCGCATGAATTTGAAACTAGGGCTTCTACTTCGCATTGATTTCAAGCTAAATCATGTGTTTCGCTTGGATTTGAAGCTAACTCGTTTGTTTCGCATGCAGTTGAAGCTAAATCATGTATATCACAAGTTTTTGAAGCTAAACCGTTCGTTTCGCATGGATTTGAATCTAAGCCTCCTACGTCGCATGAATTTGAATCTAAATCATGTGTTTCGCTTGGATTTGAAGCTAACTCGTTTGTTTCGCATGCAGTTAAAGCTAAATCATGTATATCACAAGTATTTGAAGCTATACCATTCGTTTTGCGTGGATTTGAAGCTAAGCCTTCTACTTCGCATGAATTTGAATCTAAATCATGTGTATCGCTTGGTTTTGAAGCCTACTGGTTCGTTTCGCCTGCATTTGAAGCTAATTCATGTATATCGCAAGTATTTGTAGCTAAACAATGTGTTTCGCAGGGATTTGAAGCTAACTCGTTATTTTCGCCTGCATTTGAAGATAAATCATGTATATCACAAGTATCTGAAGTTAAACCATTTGTTTCGCATGGATTTGAAGCTAAGCCATCTACTTCGCATTGATTTGAAGCTAAATCATGTGTTACGCCTGGATTTTAAGCTAACTTTCTTGTTTCGCCTGCATTTGAATCTATATCAGTTATATCGCAAGTATATGAAGCTAAATCAATTGTATCGCATGGATTTGATGCTAAGCCTTCTGCTTCGCATTGATTTGAAGCTAAATCTTGTGTTTCTCTTGGATTTGAAGCTAACTCGTTTGTTTCGCATACAGCTCAAACTAAGTCATGTATATCACAACTATTTAAAGCTAAACCATTTGTTTCGCATTGATTTGAAGCTAAGCCTTCTACTTCGTATTGATTTGAAGCTAAATCGTGTGTTTCGCTTGGTAATTGAAGCTAACTCGTTTGTTTCGCATGCAGTTGAAGCTATATCGCTTATATTCGCAAGTATTTGAAACCAAATCATTCGATTCGCATGAATTTGAAACTAGGGCTTCTACTTCGCATTGATTTCAAGCTAAATCATGTGTTTCGCTTGGATTTGAAGCTAACTCGTTTGTTTCGCATGCAGTTGAAGCTAAATCATGTATATCACAAGTATTCGAAGCTAAACCATTTGTATCGCATGGATTTGAAGCTAAGCCTTCTAATGCGCAATAATTCGAAGCTAAATCATGTGTTTTGCTTGGATTTGAAGGTAACTCGTTTGTTTCGCAATGCAGTTTATGCTAAATCATGTATAAAACATGTATTTGAAGCTAAACCATTTATTTCGCATGTATTTGAAGCTAAGACTTATACTTTGCATGAAATTGAAGCTAAACATGTGTTTCGCATGGATTTGAAGCTATATCACTTATATCGCAAGTATTTGAAGCTAAATCATATGTGTCGCATGGATATGATGCTACGCCTTCTACTTCGCATTGATTTGAAGCTAAATCATGTGATTCGCATGGATTTGAAGCTAAGCCTTCTACTTCGCATTCATTTGAAACAAAATGAAGTGTTTCGCTTGGATTTGAAGTTAAGGCGTTTGTATCGCATGCAGTTGAAGCTAATTCTTGTTTAACACAAGTATCTGAATCTAAACCATCTGTTTCGCAAGAATATGAAGCTATGAAGCTAAACCATGTGATTCGCATGAATTTGAAGCTAAATCATGTGTTTCGCTTGCATTTGAAGCTAATTCGTTTGTTTCGCATGCAGTTGAAGCTAAATCATGTATATCACAAGTATTCGAAGCTAAACCATTTGTATCGCATGGATTTGAAGCTAAGCCTTCTAATGCGCAATGATTCGAAGCTAAATCATGTGTTATGCTTGGATTTGAAGCTAACTCGATTGTTTCGCATTCCTTCTACTTCGGATTGATTTGAAGTTTGGACTAGAAGCTAACTCGATTGTTTCGCAATGCAGTTTATGCTAAATCATGTATAAAACATGTATTTAAAGCTAAACCATTTATTTCGCATGTATTTGAAGCTAAGACTTATACTTTGCATGAAATTGAAGCTAAATCATGTGTTTCGCTTGGATTTGAAGCTAACTCGTTAGTTTCGCATGCAGTTGAAGCTATATCGCTTATATTCGCAAGTATTTGAAGCCAAATCATTCGTTTCGCATAAATTTGAAACTAAGGCTACTACTTCGCATTAATTTGAAGATAAATCATGTGTTTCGCTTGGATTTGAAGCTAACTCGTTTGTTCCGCATGCAGTTGAAGCTAAATCATGTATATCACAAGTATTTGAAGCTAAACCATTCGTTTCGCATGGATTTGAATCTAATCCTCCTACTTCGCATGAATTTGAATCTAAATCATGTGTTTCGCTTGCATTTGAAGCTAATTCGTTTGTTTCGCATGCAGTTGAAGCTAAATTATGTATAAACAAGTATTTGAAGCTAAACCATTTGCATAGCAAGGATTTGAAGCTAAACCATGTGATTCGCAAGAATTTGAAGTTAAATCATGTGTTTCGCTTGGATTTGAAGCTATCTCGTTTGTTTCGCATGCAGTTGAAGCTATATCGCTTATATTCGCAAGTATTTGAAACCAAATCATTCGATTCGCATGAATTTGAAACTAGGGCTTCTACTTCGCATTGATTTCAAGCTAAATCATGTATTTCGCTCGGATTTGAAGCTAACTCGTTTGTTTCGCATGCAGTTCAAGCTAAATCATGTATATCACAAGTATTTGAAGCTAAACCGTTCGTTTCGCAAGAATATGAAGCTATGAAGCTAGTCCATGTGATTCGCATGAATTTGAAGCTAAATCATGTGATTCGCATGGATTTGAAGCTATATCACATATATCGCAATTATCTGAAGATAAATCATTTGTTTCTCATGTATTTAAAGCTAAGCCTTCTACTTCGGAGGAATTTGAAGCTAAATCATGTGTTTCGATTGGATTTGAAGCTAACTCGTTTGATTCGCATGCAGTTGAAGCTATATCGCTTGTGTTCGCAAGTATTTGAAACCAAATCATTCGATTCGCATGAATTTGAAACTAGGGTTTCTACTTCGCATTGATTTCAAGCTAAATCATGTGTTTCGCTTGGATTTGAAGCTAACTCGTTTGTTTCGCATGCAGTTGAAGCTAAATCATGTATATCACAAGTATTTGAAGCCAAATCATTCGTTTCGCATAAATTTGAAACTAAGGCAACTACTTCGCATTTATTTGAAGCTAAATCATGTGTTTCGCTTGGATTTGAAGCTAACTCGTTTGTTTCGCATGCAGTTGAAGCTAAAACATGTACATCACAAGTATCTGAATCTAATCCATCTGTTTCGCAAGAATATGAAGCTATGAATCTAGTCCATGTGATTCGCATGAATTTGAAGCTAAATCATGTGATTCGCATGGATTTGAAGCTATATCACATATATCGCAATTATCTGAAGATAGATCATTTGTTTCTCATGTTTTTAAAGCTAAGCCTTCTACTTGGGAGGAATTTGAAGCTAAATCATGTGTTTCGATTGGATTTGAAGCTAACTAGTTTGTTTCGCATGCAGCTGAAGCTATATCGCTTATATTCGCAAGTATTTGAAACCAAATCATTCGATTCGCATGAATTTGAAACTAGGGCTTCTACTTCGCATTGATTTCAAGCTAAATCATGTGTTTCGCTTGGATTTGAAGCTAACTCGTTTGTTTCGCATGCAGTTGAAGCTAAATCATGTATATCACAAGTATTTGAAGCTAAACCGTTCGTTTCGCATGGATTTGAATCTAAGCCTCCTACGTCGCATGAATTTGAATCTAAATCATGTGTTTCGCTTGGATTTGAAGCTAACTCGTTTGTTTCGCATGCAGTTGAAGCTAACTCATGTATATCACAAGTATTCGAAGCTAAACCATTTGTATCGCATGGATTTGAAGCTAAGCCTTCTAATGCGCAATGATTCGAAGCTAAATCATGTGTTTTGCTTGGATTTGAAGCTAACTCGATTGGTTCGCATTCCTTCTACTTCGAATTCATTTGAAGTTTGGATTAGAAGCTAACTTGATTGTTTCGCAATGCACTTTATGCTAAATCATGTACAAAACATGTATTTGAAGCTAAACCATTTATTTCGCATGTATTTGAAGCTAAGACTTATACTTTGCATGAAATTGAAGCTAAATCATGTGTTTCGCTTGGATTTGAAGCTAACTCGTTAGTTTCGCATGCAGTTGAAGCTATATCGCTTATATTCGCAAGTATTTGAAGCCAAATCATTCGTTTCGCATAAATTTGAAACTAAGGCTACTACTTCGCATTAATTTGAAGATAAATCATGTGTTTCGCTTGGATTTGAAGCTAACTCGTTTGTTCCGCATGCAGTTGAAGCTAAATCATGTATATCACAAGTATTTGAAGCTAAACCATTCGTTTCGCATGGATTTGAAGCTAAGCCTTCTCCTTCGCATGAATTTGAATCTAAATCATGTGTTTCGCTTGCATTTGAAGCTCACTCCTTTGTTTCTCCTGCATTTGAAGCTATTTCACTTATATCGCAAGGATTTGAATCTAAATCATTTGTGTTGCATGGATTTGATGCTAAGCCTTCTACTTCGCTTTGATTTGGAGCTAAATCGTGTGTTTCGCATGGATTTGAAGCTCCCTCGTTTGTTTCGCCTGCATTTGAAGCTCAATCATGTATATCGCTAATATTTGAAGCTAATCCATTTGTTTGCATGGATTCGAAGATAAACCTTCTACTTGGTATTGATTTTAAGTTAAATCATGTGTTTCGCATGGATTTAAAGATAACTCGTTTGTTTCGCATGCAGCCGTTATTTTACCCATGAGTTCGGACTTGCATTTCTCGCTAGTCTGTTTGGCATCCTTCGCCAACTTTTCGTTAGCCGTTATTTTACCCACGAGTTCGGACTTGCATTTTACACCGGCCAGTTCGACACCCTCCGTCACTTTTTCGTTAGCTGTTATTTTTCTACGAAGCTCGTCGTCTCCTCTTTTCGATACATCGTCAACGTACGATCTAGTGGCCGCGTCATCGTTTCGAAGCGGTTCCGCCAAATGTTTGATCCTCTTATTTCGAGCCGTGTACGATTCCGTTGAGAAGCACATCGCATTATTCTGCATGTACTCGTGAAGCGATGACGTTACAGTATCATCGTCTATCTTTGGAACGCGATCGACGTACAGTTTGGTTGCCGCGTCATCGTTCGTCGTAGGATTTGCGACACGAGCGATCTTAGCGCCTCGCGCGTCGTAGAAATTGCCGATCGAGCATATGGCATTGTCGTGTACATAATTTTTACATATCGAATAAAAAGTTGAAATATCTGCCAATATTTTCGACTCGGGCGTACTATGTTTATACAACGTACCAAATTTATTAATAGACATTTTTTTTCGTTTGTTGGTTCAGTTGTTTTCTTCTCCTTTCTTCTTCTTCTTCTTCTTTAACACCAACAACTCGAGTAGATCTTGCTGTTGCCCGATCTGTTGTATTTGCCGACAAATGTCGTCGAGTCTGAACTCAATATTTTTAAATCTGACCTCCCAACTTTCGTCTACGAATAACGTTTGATTGGTTTCGCAGCAATTCCAACGGATACTCGTTTTATCGAACCATTTGATAAATTTACCAACAGGCATTTCATTCGTCACTAACGTAATAAATATTCGAACAATTTAATTTATAATCAATCCAGCTTCGCGAAGTTCTACCAGCTCATTTGGGTCATCCCGATGCACATAATCGACCGGATTGTTGGTTACACGCATCATCGTCGTTGGAATATTTATACCTTTTCCACGTAACGCTGAGAACATTGGTCCTATAATAGTTTTGTACTTGTAGCCCTTATTTCCCATTATCTGATTACCACGTCGGTGCGCATGCGTGGCGATGAGAATGTTTCTATAAATTTCTTTATCGTTCTCGGTGTACAGGTTCTCGTTGGGTATTCTTTTGAATATCAATTCGTAGAGACCTGGAGTTCCCCTGTACCTAATTTTATTAATAACAATTTCATCGTTGCTTTCCACGTCGAACGCAACGTTTCCAAGCATCTGTTTGTTATTATGAAAATACACTCCGTACACATTGTCCTGACTTTTCGGCTGCCCGCTAAAGAAATTTCTCAAGTATTCGCTCGCTAAAGGTCTAAGATTACTGAACAAATGCTCGTATTCGTGGCGATGCTTTTCAGGACTTCTCAAAATATTTCGCATCGATGATTCCAACGATGTTGCAGCCGTTGGAGATGATTCGAAAGCTCCCTCCTTCTCCGGATGCATTGAAGGTGTTGGTTCGAGCACCATATTGCTGTCCGCATCGTGGTCGTCGTCGTCATCGTCAACGTCAACATAGTCAACGTCATCGCTGACACCGATGGGGGAATATACTTTATTCTTCTTCTTTTTCAAATGCATCCTTGGAGTTAATGTCGCTTCATCGTGTTTCCTCTTTTTCTTAATAAATTATCACCCCACTTTCTTCTTCTTCACAGAGAACAGCGGCTGCTGCTGCTGCTGTGTTTGCTTGCAAATCCAACGGTCGATCAGCACTTGATGTATTATCTTTCGCTTCCGTAGCTGTATTTTGAACCAGCTGTTTCAACGGTTCCACAATCGGACGTAAATTCGTCTCAATGTTGGACTGTACATCCATTTTCCCAACTTTCAAGGCTAAACTCTTTTTACGTATGACGTCACTGGTCTTAGCTATTTCCTTAACGATGGCAGCTCGCAGGTTTTTCTTTGACGGACGCATATCGAGTGGGGAGCACGATGTGACATCGACACCTCTTACCGTCCAAATGAGCCGGATCACAGCACGACGAATTCGTTAAATCCGCGTCTGTAACTTCCTCGGTTCTCAGGACTGTCTTTGTCGATTACAAGGAATTCATACTTGTTTCGCCAACACCTTGAACAAACTGCGTTGAAACTTTCGAACGACATATCGGTATTCACATGATCCTGATGAACGTGTCGCAGATTCGTGGCATCTTCATTGAATAGAATCAATAGATTGGCATTGTCCCGAATCAAATGGTTGGGTATTCTCGCATACGATTGCGACAGATAGAAACAATCGACGTGCGAATGTCTGCCCATCGCGAAATATTCTCTCATAACGTCCTGTTCGTCACAAGCAACGTCGTCGAAGATAAATATCGAATTCGGTCGAGCATCCGCCGGGGGAATCACGTCCGCGTTGTCCGAATAGGCAAAATAACCTACGTCCTTGCCCACGTGCGAGAACAAGTTGTTGAAGTATTGATATTTTGGCTGACGTAACGATTTCGAATACACGTACACATTTGCGAATCGCAGTCCATTCGGACTTTCCAACAGGCTAATCATGACGTTCGTTTTACCACATCCTGACGGGTCGCTTATCACGCATCGTATAGTACTCGGTAGCAATGACCCATGCTTCCGAATTATCTCATCATGGTCGTCGAATGTGTGGCAGGTCGGAACCTGGATATTCAAGGACTGTCGTACGAAACGCATGCTCTCTCTCTCTCGACTGTTATTGTTATGCTACATTTTCTTTTCGAACGATAAGGTATTTATACGAGAACTCAAGCATCATAGATATCAGTCTTCTCGTATTCTAATAATAGAGCACATCTCCGTGTAACTAACGCACGTGCAGTTTTTTTGTTCATTATCAATCAAAAAACCTTTGACATAACAGCTTCATATACCGCTACAGATTGGAAAGAAACAGCTTTGTATACCGCTACAGACTGGTAAGAAACAGCTCTGTATACCGCTACAGACTGGTATAAACAGCTCTGTATACCGCTACAGACTGGTATAAACAGCTCTGTATACCGCTACAGACTGGTAAGAAACAGCACTGTATACCGCTACAGACAGGTAAGAAACAGCTCTGTATGCTGCTACAGACTGGTATAAACAGCTCTGTATAACGCTACAGACTGGTAAGAAACAGCTCCGTATACCGCTATAGACTGGTAAAAGACATTCCCTCAAGATTAGGTATGGGTCAGATAAGGAAGAAGGGTCGACGAGCGGTCAAGGGGAAGAAGAAGAAGAACTACAGTAGCTACAATACTGGAAGAATTCTACTAATTGCCAAACGAGGTGGTTCTTTACCGCTGCTGTTTCCTGCTTTAGGAACTTTGGGGGCATTGTCAGGCGGCGCTGCTGCAGTGGCTAAAACGATAAACCAGGCGAAAGCTGAGAAGAAACAATTGAAAGAAATGGAACGACACACAAATTAATGCGATGTAGAAGATTTAGCTTCAAATTTGTGCGAAACAAATGATTTAGCTTCAAATACTTGCGAATATAAGTAATATAGCATCAAATGCAGGCGAAGCAAACGAGTAAGATTCAAATCCATTAGAAACGCATGATTTAGCTTCACATCAATACGAAGTAGAAGTTTTTGCTTCAAAAATATATGAAACAACTGATTTAGCATCAGATACTTGCGATATAAGTGATATAGCTTCAAATGCAGGCGAATCAAACGAGTTTGCTTCAAATCCATGAGAAACACGTGATTTACCTTGAAATCAATGCGACGTAGAAGGCGTAGCTACAAATACATGAGAAACAAATGATTTATCTTCAGATATTGGGATATAAGTGATATAGCTTCAAATGCATGCGAAACAATCGAGTTAGCTTCAAATCCATGATAACACATGATTTAGCTTCAAATCAATGCGAAGTAGAAAGCTCAACTTCGAACCATGCGAAACAAATCGTTTAGATTCAAATACTTGTGATATACATGATTTAGCTTCAACAGCTTGCGAAACAAACGAGTTAGCTTCAAATCCAAGCGAAAGACATGATTCAGCTACAAATCAATGCGAAGTAGAAGGCTTAGCTTCAAATCCAAGCGAAACACATGATTTAGATTCAAATACTTCCGATATAAATGAAATAGATTCAAATGCAGACGAAACAAACGAGTGAGCTTCAAATCTAAGCGAAACACATGATTTCGCTTTAAATTCATGCAAAACACTTGTAATAGCTTCAAATCCATGCGAAACACATGATTTACCTACAAATGCTTGCGATATAAATGATGTAGCTTCAAATGCAGGAGAAACAATCGAGTTATCTTCAAACCCATGCGAAACAAATGGTTTAACTTCAAATACTTGTGATATACATGATTTAGCTTCAACTGCATGAGAAACAAATGAGTGAGCTTCAAATCCACGCGAAACACATGATTTCGCTTTAAATTCATGCAAAACACTTGTAATAGCTTCAAATCCATGCGAAACACATGATTTAGATTCAAATACTTGCGATTTAAATGAAATAGATTCAAATGCAGACGAAAAATACGAGTTATCTTCACATCCATGCGAAACACATGATTTAGCTTCAAATCAATGCGACGTAGGAGGTTTAGCTTCAAATCAATGCGAAACGAATGATTTGTCTTCAAATACTTGCGAATATAACTGATATAGCTTCAACTGCATGCGAAACAAACGAGTTAGCTTCACATCCATGCGACACGCATGATACAGGTTCAAATCCATGCGAAACGCGTAATTTAGCTTCAAATCATGCAGGCGAAACAATCGAGTTAGCTTCAAATCCAAACGAAACACATGAATTAGTTTCAAATTCATTCGAAACACATGGTTTAGCTTAATATTTATGCGACACAAATGCTTCAGCTTCAAATACTTGTGATATACATGATTTAGATTCAACTGCATGTGAAACAAACGTGTTAGATTCAAATTCAATCGAAACATATGATTCAGTTTCAAATCAATGCGAAGTAGAAGGCATAGCTACCAATCCATGCGAATCAACTGATTTAGCTTCAAATACTTCTGATATACATGATTTAACTTCAATTGCATGCCAAACAAACGAGTTAGCTTCAAATCCTAACGAAACACATGATTAAGATTCAAATCAGTGTGAAGTAGAAGGCTTAGCTTCTAATCCATGCGAAACGAATGAATGAGCTTCAAATACTTGCGAATATAAGTGAAATAGCTTCGAATGTAGGCAAAACAAACGAATTAGATTCAGATCCATGCGACACAAATTATTTAGCTTCATATAATTGTGATATACATGATTAAGATTCAGCTGCATGCGAAACAATCGATTTAGCTTCACACCCAAGGGAGACACATGATTTAACTTCAAATCAATGCGAAAGAAATGGTTTAGCATCAAATACTTGTGATATACATGATTTAGCTTCAACTGCATGTGAAACAAACGAGTTATCTTGAAATACATGTGGATCACATGATTTAGCTATTAAATCAATGCGAAGTAGAAAGCTTAGCTTCAATTCCATGCGACAAAAATGAATTAGCTTCAAATGCTTGCGATATAAATGATGTACCTTCAAATGCAGGCGAATCAAACGAGTTAGCTTCAAATCCATGCGAAACACATGATTTAGTTTCAAATTCATGCGAAACACATGGTTTAGCTTCATATTCTAGCGAAACAGGTGGCTTTGATCCAGATACTTGTGATAAAGATGATTTAGCTTCAACTGCATGCGAATCAAACGAGTTAGCTTCAAATCCAATCGAAACACATGATTTAGATTCAAATTCATGCGAAGTAGAAGGATTAGCTTCAAATCCATGCGAAAAGAATGGTTAAGCTTCAAATACTTGTGATATACGTGATTTAGCTTTAACTGCATGCGAAACAAACGAGCTGGCTTCAAATCCAAGTGAAACACATAATTTAGCTTCAAATCAATGCGAAGTTGATGGCTTATCTTCGAATCCATGCGACAAAAATGAATTAGCTTCAAATGCTTGCAACATAAATGATGTACCTTCAAATGCAGGCGAAACAAACGGGTTTGCTTCTAATCCATGCGAAACACATGATTTAGCTTCAAATTCACGCGAAGTAGAAGGCTTATCTTCGAAACCATGCGAAACAAATGGTTTAGATTCATATACTTTTGAAATACACAATTTAGCTTCAAATTCATGCGAAACACATGGTTTAGATTAATATTCATACGAAACACATGGTTTAGCTTAATATTCATGCGAAACAAATGGTTCAGCTTCAAATACTTGCGATATAAATGAAATAGCTTCAAATGCAGACGGAACAAACGAGTTAGCTTCAAAAACATGCGAACACACGATTTAGCATCAAATCAATGCGAAGTAGAAGGCTTAGCTTTAAATCCATGCGACAAAAATGAATTAGATTCAAATGCAAGCGATATAAATGATGTACCTTCAAATGCAGGCAAAACAAACGGGTTAGCTTCAAATCCATGCGTAACACGTTATTTATGTTCAAATCAATGCGAAGTAGAAGGCTTAGTTTCAAATACATGAGGAACAAATGATTTATGTTCAGATAATTGCGATAAAAGTGATATGGCTTCAAATGCAGGTTAAACCATCGAGATAGCTTCAAATCCATGCGAAACAGATGATTTAGCTTCAAATTCATGCGAAGTAGAAGACTTAGCTTCAAATCCATGCGACACAAATGGTTTAGCTTCAAATACTTGTGATATACATGATTTAGCTTCAACTGCATGCGAAAGAAACGAGTTAGCTTCAGATCCAAGGGATGCCCATGATTTGGTTTCAAATCAAATCGAAGTAGAAGTCTTAGCTTCAAATCCAAGCGAAACAGATGATTTAGCTTCAACTTAATTCGAAGTAGAAGGCTTAGTTTCAAATCCATGCGAATCAAATGGTTGAGCTACAAATACCTGTGATATACATGATTTAGCTTCAACTGCATGCGAAACAAACGAGTCAACGTCAAATCCATGCGAAACACATGATTTAGTTTCAAAACAATGCGAAGTAGAAGGGTTAGCTACAAATCCGAGCGAAACATATGATTTAGCTTCAAATTCATGCGAAGTAGAATGCTTAGTTTCAGATCGATGCGATACGAATGATTTATCTTCAAATACTTGTGATATACATGATTTATCTTCAACTGAATGCGAAACAAACGAGGTAGCTTCAAATTCAAGCGAAACACATGGTTTAGCTTCAAATACTTGTGATTTACATGATTTAGCTTCAACTGCATGCGAAACAAACGAATTAGCTACAAATGCAAGCGAAACACATGATTTAGAATCAAATTCATGCGAAGTAGGAGGCTTAGATTCAAATCCATGCGAAACGAATGGTTTAGCTTCAAATCAATGCGGAGTGGAAGGCTTATCTTCGAAACCATGCGAAACAGATGGTTTAGATTCACATACTTGTGATAAAAGTGATTTAAATTCAACTGCATGCGGAACAAACGAGAGAGCATCAAATTCAAGCGTAACACACGACTTACCTTCAAATCAATGCGAAGTAGAAGAGGTAGCATCATATCCATGCGACACATATGATTTAGCTTCAAATAATTGCGATATAAGTGATATAGCTTCAAATGCAGGAGAAACAAAAGCGTGAGCTTCAAATCCAAGCGCAACTCATGATTTAGCTTCAGATCAATCCGATGTAGAAGGCTTAGCTTCAAATCGGTGCGAAACAAATGATTTAGTTATAAATACATGTGATATACATGATTTAGTTTCAACTGCATGCGCAGCAAACGAGTTTGCTTCAACTCCATTCGAAACACACGATTTAGCTTCAAATCAATGCGAAATAGACATCTTATCTTCGAATACATGCGAAACAAATAGTTTAGCTTCAAATACTTGGGATACACATGATTTATGATCAAATGCAGGCGAAAAAAAACGAGTTAGCTTCAGATCCATGCGAAACACATGGTTTAGTTTCAAATAAATGCGCAGTAGAAGCCTTATCTTCAAATACATGACAAACAAATGATCTATATTCAGATAATTGCGATATAAGTGATATAGCTTCAAATGCAGGCGAAACAATCGAGTTAGCTTCAAATCCATGCGAATCACACGATTTAGTTTCAAATCAATGCGAAGTAGTAGGCTTAGCTTTAAATACATGAGAAGCAAATGATTTATCTTCAGATAATTGCGATATATGTGATATAGCTTCAAATACTTGCGAAACACATGATTTAGCTTCAAATTCATTCGAAGTAGAACGCTTAGCTTCAAATCCATGCGAAACGGATGGTATAGCTTCAAATACCTGTGATATCCATGATTTAGCTTCAACTGCATGCGAAACAAACGAGTTAGCTTCAAATCCATGCGAAACACATGCTTTAGCTGCAAATCAATGCGAAGTAGTGGGCTTAGCTTCAAATCCATGCGAATCAAATGGTTTAGCTACAAATACTTGTGATATACATGATTTAGCTTCAGCTGCATGCGAAACAAACGATTTTGCTTCACACCCAAGGGAAACACATGATTTAACATCAATTCAATGCGAAGTAGAAGGCTTGGCTTCAAATACATGAGAAACAAATGGTTTAGCTACAAATACTTGTGATATACATGATTTAGCTTCAACTGCATGCGAAACAAACGAGTTAGCTTCAAATCCAAGCGAAACACATGCTTTAGCTGCAAATCAATGCGAAGTAGTGGGCTTAGCTTCAAATCCATGCGAATCAAATGGTTTAGCTACAAATACTTGTGATATACATGATTTAGCTTCAGCTGCATGCGAAACAAACGATTTTGCTTCACACCCAAGGGAAACACATGATTTAACATCAATTCAATGCGAAGTAGAAGTCTTGGCTTCAAATACATGAGAAACAAATGGTTTAGCTACAAATACTTGTGATATACATGATTTAGCTTCAACTGCATGCGAAACAAACGAGTCAACATCAAATCCAAGCGAAACACATGATTTAGTTTCAAATCAATGCGAAGTAGAAAGCTTAGCTTCAAATCCATGCGAATCAAATGGTTTAGCTACAAATACCTGTGATATACATGATTTAGCTTCAACTGCATGCGAAACAAACGAGTCAGCGTCAAATCCATGCGAAACACATGATTTAGTTTCAAAACAATGCGAAGTAGAAGGGTTAGCTACAAATCCGAGCGAAACATATGATTTAGCTTCAAATTCATGCGAAGTAGAATGCTTAGTTTCAGATCAATGCGATACGAATGATTTATCTTCAAATACTTGTGCTATACATGATTTATCTTCAACTGAATGCGAAACAAACGAGGTAGCTTCAAATTCAAGCGAAACACATGATTTAGCTTCAAATCAATGCGAAATAGAAGGCTTAGCATCAAATCCATGCGATACAAATGATTTAGCTTCATATACTTGCGATATAACTGATATAGATTCAAATACAGGCGAAACAAACGAGTTAGCTTCAAATCCATGCGAAACACATGATTTAGCTACAAATTCATTCGATACACATTGTTTAGCTTAATATTCATGCCAAACAAGTGGTACAGCTTCGAATACTTGTGATATACATGATTTAGCTTCAACTGCATGCGAAACAAACGAGTTGGCTTCAAATCCAAGAGAAACACAAGATTTAGCTTCAAATCAATGCGAAGTAGAAGGCTTAGCATCAAATCCATGCGAAACAAATGGTTTAACTTCAGATACTTGTGATATACTTGATTTATCTTCAAATGCAGGCGATAAAAACGAGTTAGCTTCAAATCCATGCGAAACACATGGTTTAGCTTCAAATACTTATGATTTACATGATTTAGCTTCAACTGCATGCGAAACGAACGAATTAGCTTCAAATCCATGCGAAACACATGGTTTAGCTTCAAATACTTGTGATTTACATGATTTAGCTTCAACTGCATGCGAAACAAACGAATTAGCTTCAAATGCAAGCGAAACACATGATTTAGATTCAAATTCATGCGAAGTAGGCGGCTTAGAATCAAATCCATGCGAAACGAATGGTATAGCTTCAAATACTTGTGATATCCATGATTTATTTTTAACTGCATGCGAAACAAACGAGTTAGCTTCAAATCCAAGCGAAACACACTATTTAGCTTCAAATCAATGCGAAGTAGTAGCCTTAGTTTCAAATTTATGCGAAACGAATGATTTGGCTTCAAATACTTGCGAATATAAGCGATATAGCTTCAACTGCATGCGAAACTAACGAGTTAGCTTCAAATCCAAGCGAAACACATGATTTAGCTTCAATTTCATGCAAAGTATAAGTCTTAGCTCCAAATACATGCGAAATAAATGGTTTAGCTTCAAATACATGCTTTATACATGATTTAGCATAAACTGCTTTGCGAAACAATCGAGTTAGCTTCTAATCCAAACTTCAAATCAATGCGAAGTAGAAGGAATGCGAAACAATCGAGTTAGCTTCAAATCCACGCGAAACACATGCTTTAGCTGCAAATCAATGCGAAGTAGTGGGCTTAGCTTCAAATCCATGCGAATCAAATGGTTTAGTTACAAATACTTGTGATATACATGATTTGGCTTCAGCTGCATGCGAAACAAACGATTTTGCTTCACACCCAAGGGAAACACATGATTTAATATCAATTCAATCCGAAGTAGAAGGCGTAGCTTCAAATCAATGCGAAACAAATGGTTTAGCATCAAATACTTGTGATATACATGATTTAGCTTCAACTGCATGCGAAACCAACGAGATAGAATCAAATCCAAGCGAAACACATGATTTAGTTTCAAATCAATGCGAAGTAGAAGGGTTAGCTACAAATCCGAGCGAAACATATGATTTAGCTTCAAATTCATGCGAAGTAGAATGCTTAGTTTCAGATCGATGCGATACGAATGATTTATCTTCAAATACTTGTGCTATACATGATTTATCTTCAACTGAATGCGAAACAAACGAGGTAGCTTCAAATTCAAGCGAAACACATGATTTAGCTTCAAATCAATGCGAAATAGAAGTCTTATCTTCGAATCCATGAGAAATGAATGATTGAGCTTCAAATACTTGCGAATATAAGTGATATAGCTTCAAATACAGGCGAAACAAACGAGTTAGCTTCAAATCCATGCGAAACATAAGATTTTTCTCCAAATTAAGGCGAAGTGGAAGGCATAGATTCAAATCCATGCGAATCAAATGGTTTAGCTTCAAATACTTGTGACATACATGACTTAGCTTCAGCTGTATGCGAAACAAACGAGTTGGCTTCAAATCCAAGAGAAACACAAGATTTAGCTTCAAATCAATGCGAAGTAGAAGGCTTAGCATCAAATCCATGCGATACAAATGATTTAGCTTCATATACTTGCGATATAACTGATATAGATTCAAATGCAGGCGAAACAAGAGAGTTAGCTTCAAATCCAAGCGTAACACATGATTTAGCTTCAAATCAATGCGAAGTAGAAGGAATGCGAAACAATCGAGTTAGCTTCAAATCCACGCGAAACACATGCTTTAGCTGCAAATCAATGCGAAGTAGTGGGCTTAGCTTCAAATCCATGCGAATCAAATGGTTTAGCTACAAATACTTGTGATATACATGATTTGGCTTCAGCTGCATGCGAAACAAACGATTTTGCTTCACACCCAAGGGAAACACATGATTTAATATCAATTCAATCCGAAGTAGAAGGCGTAGCTTCAAATCAATGCGAAACAAATGGTTTAGCATCAAATACTTGTGATATACATGATTTAGCTTCAACTGCATGCGAAACCAACGAGATAGAATCAAATCCAAGCGAAACACATGATTTAGTTTCAAATCAATGCGAAGTAGAAGGGTTAGCTACAAATCCGAGCGAAACATATGATTTAGCTTCAAATTCATGCGAAGTAGAATGCTTAGTTTCAGATCGATGCGATACGAATGATTTATCTTCAAATACTTGTGCTATACATGATTTATCTTCAACTGAATGCGAAACAAACGAGGTAGCTTCAAATTCAAGCGAAACACATGATTTAGCTTCAAATCAATGCGAAATAGAAGTCTTATCTTCGAATCCATGAGAAATGAATGATTGAGCTTCAAATACTTGCGAATATAAGTGATATAGCTTCAAATACAGGCGAAACAAACGAGTTAGCTTCAAATCCATGCGAAACATAAGATTTTTCTCCAAATTAAGGCGAAGTGGAAGGCATAGATTCAAATCCATGCGAATCAAATGGTTTAGCTTCAAATACTTGTGACATACATGACTTAGCTTCAGCTGTATGCGAAACAAACGAGTTGGCTTCAAATCCAAGAGAAACACAAGATTTAGCTTCAAATCAATGCGAAGTAGAAGGCTTAGCATCAAATCCATGCGATACAAATGATTTAGCTTCATATACTTGCGATATAACTGATATAGATTCAAATGCAGGCGAAACAAGAGAGTTAGCTTCAAATCCAAGCGTAACACATGATTTAGCTTCAAATCAATGCGAAGTAGAAGGCTTAGCTTCAAATCCATGCGAAACAAATGGTTTAACTTCAGATACTTGTGATATACATGATTTATCTTCAAATGCAGGCGAAAAAAACGAGTTAGCTTCAAATACTTATGATTTACATGATTTAGCTTCAACTGCATGCGAAACGAACGAATTAGCTTCATATTCATGCGAAACACATGGTTTAGCTTCAAATACTTGTGATTTACATGATTTAGCTTCAACTGCATGCGAAACAAACGAATTAGCTTCAAATGCAATCGAAACACATGATTTAGATTCAAATTCATGCGAAGTAGGAGGCGAAGTCCATGCGAAACGAATGGTTTAGCTTCAAATCAATGCGGAGTGGAAGGCTTATCTTCGAAACCATGCGAAACAGATGGTTTAGATTCACATACTTGTGATAAAAGTGATTTAAATTCAACTGCATGCGGAACAAACGAGAGAGCATCAAATTAAATTCAAGCGTAACACACGACTTACCTTCAAATCAATGCGAAGTAGAAGAGGTAGCATCATATCCATGCGACACATATGATTTAGCTTCAAATACTTGCGATATAAGTGATATAGCTTCAAATGCAGGAGAAACAAAAGCGTGAGCTTCAAATCCAAGCGTAACTCATGATTTAGCTTCAGATCAATCCGATGTAGAAGGCTTAGCTTCAAATCCATGCGAAACGAATGGTATAGCTTCAAATACTTGTGATATACAAGATATATCTTCAACTGCATGCGAAACAAACGAGTTAGCTTCAAATCCAAGCGAAACACATGATTTAGCTTCAAATCAATGAGAAGTGGAAGGCTTAGCTTGAAATTCACGCGAAACAGATGGTTTAGCTTCAAATTCTTGTTTTATACATGATTTAGCTTCAACTGCATACGAAACAAACGAGATAGCTTCAAATCCATGCGAAACACATGATTTAGATTCAAATTCATTCGAAACACATGGTTTAGCTTAATATTCGTGCGACACAAATGGTTCAGCTCCAAATACTTGTGATATACATGATTTAGCATCAAATGCATGCGATACAAACGAGTTAGCTTCAAATCCAAGAGAAACACATGATTTAGTTTCAAATCAATGCGAAGTAGAAGGCTTAGCTTCAAATCCATGCGAATCAAATGCTTTAGCTTCAAATACTTGTGTTATACATGATTTAGCTTCAACTGTATCGAAACAAACGTGTTAGCTTTAAATCCATGCGAAACACATGATTTAGCTCGAAATCAATGCGAAGTAGAAAGCTTAGCTCCAAATCCATGAGAATCAAATGGTTTAGCTTCAAATACTTCTGATATACACGATTTAGCTTCAACTATATGCGAAACAAACGTGTTAGCTTTAAATCCATGCGATAGAAACGAGTTAGTTTCAGATCCATGAGAAACACATGATTTAGCTTCAAATCATTGCGAAATAGAAGGCTGATTTTCGAATCCATTCGAAACAAATGGTTTAGCTTCAAATACTTGTGATATACATGACTTAGTTTCAACTGCATGCGAAACAAACGAGTTAGCTTCAAATCCAAACGAAACACATGATTTAGCTTCAATTTCATGCAAAGTAGAAGTCTTAGCTTCAAATATATCCGAAATAAATGGTTTAGCTTCAAATACTTGTTTTATACATGATTTAGCTTCAACTGCATACGAAACAAACGAGATTGCTTCAAATCCATGCGAAAGACAATATTTAGATACAAATTCATTCGAAACACATGGTTTAGCTTAATATTCATGCGAAACAAATGGTTTAGCTTCAAATCCATGCGAAACAAACGAGTTAGCTTCAAATCCATGCGAAACAAACGAGTTAGCTTCAAATCCATGCGAAACTCATGATTTAGCTTCAAGTCAATGCGAAATAGAAGGCTTAGCTTCAAAACCAATGCGAAACAAATGGTTTAGCTTCAAATACTTGAGATATACATGATTGAGCTTCAACTGCATGCGAAACAATCGAGTTATCTTGAAATCCAGGCGGAACACATGATTTAGCTTCAAATTCTTGCGAATCACATGGTTTAGCTTCAAATCCTTGCGCAACAAATGGTTTAGTTTCAAATACTTGTGATATAGATGATTTAGCTTCAACTGCACGCGAAACAAACGAGTTAGCTTCAAATCCAAGAGAAACACATGATTTAGCTTCAAATCAATGCGAAGTAGAAGGCTTAGCTTTAAATCCATGCGAATCAAATGCTTTAGCTTCCAATACTTGTGTTATACATGATTTTGCTTCAACTGCATCGAAACAAACGAGTTAGTTTCAAATCCAAGCGAAAATCATGATTTAGCTCCAAATTAATGCGAAGTAGAAGGCTTATTTTCAAATCGATGCGAAACGAATGATTTAGCATCAAATACTTGCGAACATAAGTGATATATCTTCCACTGCATGCGACACAAACGAGTTTGCTTCATATCCAAACGAAACACTTTATATAGCTTCAAATCAATGCGAAGTAGAAGGCTTAGCATCAAATCCATGCGAATCAAATGGTTTAGCTTCAAATACTTGTGATATACATGATTTTGCTTCAACTGCATGCGAAACAAACGAGTTAGCTTCAATCCATGCGAAACAAACGAGTTAGCTTCAAATCCATGCGAAACTCATGATTTAGCTTCAAGTCAATGCGAAATAGAAGGCTTAGCTTCAAAACCAATGCGAAACAAATAGTTTAGCTTCAAATACTTGTGATATACATGATTTAGCTACAACTGCATGGGAAACAAGCGAGTTAGCTTCAAATCCAAGCGAAACACATGATTTAGCTTCAAATCAATGCGAAGTAGAAGGCTTAGCTTCAAATCCATGCGAAACGAATGGTTTAGCTTCAAGTCAATGCGAAATAGAAGGCTTAGCTTCAAAACCAATGCGAAACAAATAGTTTAGCTTCAAATACTTGTGATATACATGATTTAGCTACAACTGCATGGGAAACAAGCGAGTTAGCTTCAAATCCAAGCGAAACACATGATTTAGCTTCAAATCAATGCGAAGTAGAAGGCTTAGCTTCAAATCCATGCGAAACGAATGGTTTAGCTATAAATACTTGTGATATACATGATTAGCTTCAACTGCATGTGAAACAAACGAGTTAGCTTCAAATCCAAGCGTAAGACATGATTTAGCTTCAAATAAATGCGAAGGAGAAGGCTTAGCTTAAAATCCATGCGAATCAAATGGATCAACTTCAAATACTTGTTTTATATATGATTCAGCTTCAACTGCATGCGAAACAAGCGATTTAGCTTCAAATCCAAGCCAAACACATGATTTTCTTCAAATCAATACGAACTAGGAGGCTTAGCTTCAAATCCAAGCGAAAATCATGATTTAGCTCCAAATTAATGCGAAGTAGAAGGCTTATTTTCAAATCGATGCGAAACGAATGATTTAGCTTCAAATACTTGCGAACACAAGTGATATATCTTCAACTGCATGCGACACGAACGAGTTTGCTTCATATCCACACGAAACACTTTATATAGCTTCAAATCAATGCGAAGTAGAAGTCTTAGCATCAAATCCATGCGAATCAAATGGTTTAGCTTCAAATACTTGTGATATACATGATTTTGCTTCAACTGCATGCGAAACAAACGATTTAGCTTCAAATCCATGCGAAACAAACGAGTTAGCTTCAAATCCATGCGAAACAAACGAGTAGCTTCAAATCCATGCGAAACTCATGATTTAGCTTCAAGTCAATGCGAAATAGAAGGCTTAGCTTCAAAACCAATGCGAAACAAATGGTTTAGCTTCAAATACTTGAGATATACATGATTGAGCTTCAACTGCATGCGAAACAATCGAGTTATCTTGAAATCCAGGCGGAACACATGATTTAGCTTCAAATTCTTGCGAATCACATGGTTTAGCTTCAAATCCTTGCGCAACAAATGGTTTAGTTTCAAATACTTGTGATATAGATGATTTAGCTTCAACTGCACGCGAAACAAACGAGTTAGCTTCAAATCCAAGAGAAACACATGATTTAGCTTCAAATCAATGCGAAGTAGAAGGCTTAGCTTTAAATCCATGCGAATCAAATGCTTTAGCTTCCAATACTTGTGTTATACATGATTTTGCTTCAACTGCATCGAAACAAACGAGTTAGTTTCAAATCCAAGCGAAACACATGATTTAGTTTCAAATCAATACGAAGTAGAAGGCTTAGTTTCAAATTCATGCGAAACGAATGATTTATATTCAGATAATTGCGATATATGTGATATAGCTTCAAATGCACGCGAAACAATCGAGTTAGATTCAAATCCATCCGAAATACATGATTTAGTTTCAAATCAATGCGAAGTGGTAGGCTTAGATCCAAATACATGCGAATCAAATGGTTTAGCTTCAAATACTTGTGATATACATGATTTAGCTTCAACTGCATGCGAAACAAACGAGTTATCTTGAAATCCAAGCGAAGCACATGATTTAGCTTCAAATAAATGCGTAGTAGAAGAATTAGCTTCAATCCATGCGAAGCAAAGGGTTTAGCTTCAAATACTTGTTCCATATATGATTCAGATTCAACTGCATGCGAAACAAGCGATTTAGCTTCAAATCCAAGCGAAACACATGAATTTCTTCAAATCAATGCGAAGTAGGAGGCTTAGCTTCAAATCCAAGCGAACACATGATTTAGCTCCAAATCAATGCGAAGGAGAAGGCTTAGCTTCAAATCCATGCGAATCAAATGGTTTAGCTTCTAATACTTGTGATATACATGATTTTGCTTCAACTGCATGCGAAACAAACGAGTTAGCTTCAAATCCATGCGAAACAAACGAGTTAGCTTCAAATCCATGCGAAACTCATGATTTAGCTTCAAGTCAATGCGAAATAGAAGGCTTAGCTTCAAAACCAATGCGAAACAAATGGTTTAGCTTCAAATACTTGAGATATACATGATTGAGCTTCAACTGCATGCGAAACAATCGAGTTATCTTGAAATCCAGGCGGAACACATGATTTAGCTACAAATCAATGCGAACTAGGAGGCTTAGCTTCAAATCCAAGCGAAAATCATGATTTAGCTCCAAATTAATGCGAAGTAGAAGGCTTATTTTCAAATCGATGCGAAACGAATGATTTAGCATCAAATACTTGCGAACATAAGTGATATATCTTCAACTGCATGCGACACAAACGAGTTTGCTTCATATCCAAACGAAACACTTTATATAGCTTCAAATCAATGCGAAGTAGAAGGCTTAGCATCAAATCCATGCGAATCAAATGGTTTAGCTTCAAATACTTGTGATATACATGATTTTGCTTCAACTGCATGCGAAACAAACGAGTTAGCTTCAAATCCATGCGAAACAAACAAGTTAGCTTCAAATCCATGCGAAACTCATGATTTAGCTTCAAGTTAATGCGAAATAGAAGGCTTAGCTTCAAAACCAATGCGAAACAAATGGTTTAGCTTCAAATACTTGAGATATACATGATTGAGCTTCAACTGCATGCGAACAATCGAGTTATCTTGAAATCCAGGCGGAACACATGATTTAGCTACAAATCAATGCGAAGTCGAAGGCTTAACTTCAAATCCATGCGAAACAAATGGTTTAGCTTCAAATATTTGTGATAAACTTGATTTAGCTTCAAATGCAGGCGAGACAAACGAGTTAGCTTTAAATCCATGCGATAGAAACGAGTTAGCTTCAAATCCGTGAAAAACACATGATTTAGCTTCAAATCAATGCGAAATAGAAGGCTGATTTTCGAATCCATGCGAAACAAATGGTTTAGCTTCAAATACTTGTGATATACACGATTTAGGTTCAACTGCATGCGAAACAAACGTGTCAGCATTAAGTCCATACGAAACACATGATTCAGCTTCAAATCGAAGCGAAATACATGATTAAGCTTCCAATCAATGCGAAGTAGAAGGCATAGCTTCAAATCCATGCGAATGAAATGGTTTAGCTTCAAATACTTGTGATATACATGATTTTGCTTCAACTGCATGCGAAACAAACGAGTTAGCTTCAAATCCATGCGAAACAAACGAGTTAGCTTCAAATCCATGCGAAACTCATGATTTAGCTTCAAGTCAATGCGAAATAGAAGGCTTAGCTTCAAAACCAATGCGAAACAAATAGTTTAGCTTCAAATACTTGTGATATACATGATTTAGCTACAACTGCATGGGAAACAAGCGAGTTAGCTTCAAATCCAAGCGAAACACATGATTTAGCTTCAAATCAATGCGAAGTAGAAGGCTTAGCTTCAAATCCATGCGAAACGAATGGTTTAGCTATAAATACTTGTGATATACATGATTAGCTTCAACTGCATGTGAAACAAACGAGTTAGCTTCAAATCCAAGCGTAAGACATGATTTAGCTTCAAATAAATGCGAAGGAGAAGGCTTAGCTTCAAATCCATGCGAATCAAATGGATCAACTTCAAATACTTGTTTTATATATGATTCAGCTTCAACTGCATGCGAAACAAGCGATTTAGCTTCAAATCCAAGCCAAACACATGATTTTCTCCAAATCAATACGAACTAGGAGGCTTAGCTTCAAATCCAAGCGAAAATCATGATTTAGCTCCAAATTAATGCGAAGTAGAAGGCTTATTTTCAAATCGATGCGAAACGAATGATTTAGCTTCAAATACTTGCGAACACAAGTGATATATCTTCAACTGCATGCGACACAAACGAGTTTGCTTCATATCCAAACGAAACACTTTATATAGCTTCAAATCAATGCGAAGTAGAAGGCTTAGCATCAAATCCATGCGAATCAAATGGTTTAGCTTCAAATACTTGTGATATACATGATTTTGCTTCAACTGCATGCGAAACAAACGATTTAGCTTCAAATCCATGCGAAACAAACGAGTTAGCTTCAAATCCATGCGAAACAAACGAGTTAGCTTCAAATCCATGCGAAACTCATGATTTAGCTTCAAGTCAATGCGAAATAGAAGGCTTAGCTTCAAACCAATGCGAAACAAATGGTTTAGCTTCAAATACTTGAGATATACATGATTGAGCTTCAACTGCATGCGAAACAATCGAGTTATCTTGAAATCCAGGCGGAACACATGATTTAGCTTCAAATTCTTGCGAATCACATGGTTTAGCTTCAAATCCTTGCGCAACAAATGGTTTAGTTTCAAATACTTGTGATATAGATGATTTAGCTTCAACTGCACGCGAAACAGACGAGTTAGCTTCAAATCCAAGAGAAACCCATGATTTAGCTTAAAATCACTACGAGGTAGAAGGGTTACCTTCGAATCCATACGAAACAAATGGTTTAGCTACAAATACTTGTGATATACTAGGTTTAGCTACTTCAGCATGCGAAACAAACGAGTGAGCTTTAAATCCATGCGATAGAAACGAGTTAGTTTCAAATCCATGAGAAACACATGCTTTGGCTTCAAATCAATGCGAAATAGAACTCTGATTTTCGAATACATGTAAAACAAATGGTTTAGCTTCAAATACTTGTGATATACATGATTTAGATTCAATTGCATGCGAACAAACGAGTTAGCTTCAAATCCATGCGAAACAAATGAGTTAGCTTCAAATCCATGAGAAACACATGATTCAGCATCAAATCATTGCGAAATAGAAGACTGATTTTCGAATCCATGCGAAACAATTGGTTTAGCTTCAAATACTTGTGATATACATGATTTAGCTTCAACTGTATGCGAAACAATCGTGTTATGTTTAAATCCATGTGAAACATATGATTTAGCTCCAAATCAATGCGAAGTAGAAGGCTTAGCTCCAAATGCATGGGAATCAAATGGATTAGCTTCAAATACTTGTGATATACATGATTTAGATTCAACTGCATGCGAAACAAACGAGTTAGCTTCAAATCCATGTGAAACAAACGAGTTAGCTTCAAATCCATGAAAAACAAATGATTTAGCTTCAAATCAATGCGAAGTAGAAGGCTTAGCTTCAAATCCATGCGACACAAATGATTTAGCTTCAAATACTTGCGATATAAGTGATATAGCTTCAAATGCAGGAGAAACAAAGGAGAGAGCTTCAAATCCAAGCGTAAGACATGATTTAGCTTCAAATCAATGCGAAGTAGAAGACTTAGCTTCAAATCCATGCGAATCAAATGGTTTAGCTTCTAATACTTGTGATATACATGATTTTGCTTCAACTGCATGCGAAACAAACGAGTTAGCTTCAAATCCATGCGAAACAAACGAGTTAGCTTCAAATCCATGCGAAACTCATGATTTAGCTTCAAGTCAATGCGAAATAGAAGGCTTAGCTTCAAAACCAATGCGAAACAAATGGTTTAGCTTCAAATACCAATGATTTACATGATTTTGCTTCAACTGCATGCGAATCAAACGAGTTAGCTTCAAATCCAAGCGAAACACATGATTTAGCTTCAAATCAATGCGAAGTAGTAGGCTTAGCTCCAAATCCATGGGAATCAAATGGTTTAGCTTCAAATAGTTGTGGTATACATAATTTAGCTTCATCTGCATGCGAAACAAACGAGTTAGCTTTAAGTCCATCAGAAACCCATGATTAAGCTTAAAATCACTACGAGGTAGAAGGGTTACCTTCGAATCCATGCGAAACAAATGGTTTTAGCTTCAAATATTTGTGATATACATGATTTAGCTTCAAATGCAGGCGAAACAAACGAGTTAGCTTTAAATCCATGCGATAGAAACGTGTTAGCTTCTAATCCATGAGAAACACATGACTTAGCTTCAAATCAATGCGAAGTAGACGGCTTAGCTTCGAAAACATGAGATAAAAATGGCTTAGCCCTCAAATAATTGTGATATACATGATGTTGCTTCAACTGCACTCGAAACAAACGCTTTAGCTAGAAATCCAAGCGAAACACATTACTTAGTTTCAAATCAGTTCGAAGTGGAAGGCTTAGCTTGAAATACATTAGAAACAAATGTTTTAGTTACAAATACTTTCGAAATAAGTGATATAGCTTCAAATGCAGGCGAAACAAACGAATGAGCTTCAAATCCCAGCGTAACACATAATTTAACTTCAAATCAATGCGTAGTAGAAGAATTATGTTCAAATCATGCGAAACAAATGGTTTAGCTTCAAATATTTGTGATAATCATGATTTAGCTTCAAATGCAGGCGAGACAAACGAGTTAGCTTTAAATCCATGCGATAGAAACGAGTTAGCTTCAAATCCATGAAAAACACATGATTTAGCTTCAAATCAATGCGAAATAGAAGGCTGATTTTCGAATCCATGCGAAACAAATGGTTTAGCTTCAAATACTTGTGATATACACGATTTAGGTTCAACTGCATGCGAAACAAACGTGTCAGCATTAAGTCCATACGAAACACATGATTTAGCTTCAAATCGAAGCGAAATACATGATTAAGCTTCCAATCAATGCGAAGTAGAAGGCTTAGCTTCAAATCCATGCGAATCACATGGTTTAGCTTCAAATACTTGTGATATACATGATTTTGCTTCAACTGCATGCGAAACAAACGAGTTAGCTTCAAATCCATGCGAAACAAACAAGTTAGCTTCAAATCCATGCGAAACTCATGATTTCGCTTCAAGTTAATGCGAAATAGAAGGCTTAGCTTCAAATCCATGCGAAACGAATGGTATAGCTTCAAATACCTGTGATATCCATGATTTAGCTTCAACTGCATGCGAAACAAACGAGTTAGCTTCAAATCCAAGCGTAAGACATGATTTAGCTTCAAATAAATGCGAAGGAGAAGGCTTAGCTTCAAATCCATGCGAATCAAATGGATCAACTTCAAATACTTGTTTTATATATGATTCAGCTTCAACTGCATGCGAAACAAGCGATTTAGCTTCAAATCCAAGCCAAACACATGATTTTCTTCAAATCAATACGAACTAGGAGGCTTAGCTTCAAATCCAAGCGAAAATCATGATTTAGCTCCAAATTAATGCGAAGTAGAAGGCTTATTTTCAAATCGATGCGAAACGAATGATTTAGCTTCAAATACTTGCGAACACAAGTGATATATCTTCAACTGCATGCGACACAAACGAGTTTGCTTCATATCCAAACGAAACACTTTATATAGCTTCAAATCAATGCGAAGTAGAAGGCTTAGCATCAAATCCATGCGAATCAAATGGTTTAGCTTCAAATACTTGTGATATACATGATTTTGCTTCAACTGCATGCGAAACAAACGATTTAGCTTCAAATCCATGCGAAACAAAAGAGTTAGCTTCAAATCCATGCGAAACAAACGAGTTAGCTTCAAATCCATGCGAAACTCATGATTTAGCTTCAAGTCAATGCGAAATAGAAGGCTTAGCTTCAAAACCAATGCGAAACAAATGGTTTAGCTTCAAATACTTGAGATATACATGATTGAGCTTCAACTGCATGCGAAACAATCGAGTTATCTTGAAATCCAGGCGGAACACATGATTTAGCTTCAAATTCTTGCGAATCACATGGTTTAGCTTCAAATCCTTGCGCAACAAATGGTTTAGTTTCAAATACTTGTGATATAGATGATTTAGCTTCAACTGCACGCGAAACAGACGAGTTAGCTTCAAATCCAAGAGAAACACATGATTTAGCTTCAAATCAATGCGAAGTAGAAGGCTTAGCTTTAAATCCATGCGAATCAAATGCTTTAGCTTCCAATACTTGTGTTATACATGATTTTGCTTCAACTGCATCGAACAAACGAGTTAGTTTCAAATCCAAGCGAAACACATGATTTAGTTTCAAATCAATACGAAGTAGAAGGCTTAGTTTCAAATTCATGCGAAACGAATGATTTATATTCAGATAATTGCGATATATGTGATATAGCTTCAAATGCACGCGAAACAATCGAGTTAGATTCAAATCCATCCGAAATACATGATTTAGTTTCAAATCAATGCGAAGTGGTAGGCTTAGATCCAAATACATGCGAATCAAATGGTTTAGCTTCAAATACTTGTGATATACATGATTTAGCTTCAACTGCATGCGAAACAAACGAGTTATCTTGAAATCCAAGCGAAGCACATGATTTAGCTTCAAATAAATGCGTAGTAGTAGAATTAGCTTCAAATCCATGCGAAGCAAAGGGTTTAGCTTCAAATACTTGAGATATACATGATTGAGCTTCAACTGCATGCGAAACAATCGAGTTATCTTGAAATCCATGCGAAACAAACGAGTGAGCTTCAAATCCAAGCAAAACACATGATTTAGCTTCGAATCAATGCACAGTAGAAGGGTTAGCTTCAAACCCATGCGATACAAATGGTTTAGATTCGAATACTTGTGATATACATAATGTTTCTTCAACTGCATACGAAACAAACGAATTAGCTTCAAATCCAAACGAAACACATGATTTAGCTTCAATTTCATGCAAAGTAGAAGTCTTAGCTTCAAATACATCCGAAATAAATGGTTTAGCTTCAAATACTTGTTTTATACATGATTTAGCATAAACTGCATTGAGAATCAAACGAGTGAGCTTCAAATCCAAGCAAAACACATGATTTAGCTTCGAATCAATGCACAGTAGAAGGGTTAGCTTCAAACCCATGCGATACAAATGGATTAGATTCGAATACTTGTGATATACATAATGTTTCTTCAACTGCATGCGAAACATACGAGTTAGCTTCAAATCCAAGCGAATCACATGATTTAGATTCAAATCAATGCGAAGTTGAAGGCTTAGCTTCGAATCCATGCGAAACGAATTATTTAGTTTCAAATACTTGCGAATATAAGTGATATAGCTTCAAATGCTGGCGAAACAAACGAGTTAACTTCAAATCCATGCGAAACACATGCTTTAGCTGCAAATCAATGCGAAGTAGAGGGCTTAGCTTCAAATCCATGCGAATCAAATGGTTTAGCATCAAATACTTGTGATATACATGATTTAGCTTCAACTGCATGCGAAACAAATGAGTACCCTTCAAATCCATGCGACTCAAATGATTTAGCTTCAAATCAGTGCGAAGTAGAAGGCTTATCTTCGAAACCATGCGAACCAGATGGTTTAGATTCAGATACTTGTGATAACAAACGAGTTAGTTTCAAATCCAAGCGAAACACATGATTCAGTTTCAAGTCAATGCGAAGTAGAAGGCTTAACTTCAAAACCATGCGAAACAAATGGTATAGCTTCAAATACTTGTGATATACATGGTTTAGCTCAACTGCATCGAAACAAACGAATTAGCTTCAATTTCTAACGAAACACATGATTTAGTTTCAAATCAATGCGAAGTAGAAGTCTTATCTTCGAATCCATGCGAAATGAATGATTGAGCTTCAAATACTTGCGAATATAAGTGATATAGCTTCAAATACAGGCGAAACAAACGAGTCAGCTTCAAATCCATGCGAAACATATGATTTTTCGCCAAATTAATGCGAAGTGGAAGGCATAGATTCAAATCCATGCGAATCAAATGGTTTAGCTTCAAATACTTGTGATATACATGACTTAGCTTCAGCTGTATGCGAAACAACGAGTTGGCTTCAAATCCAAGAGAAACACAAGATTTAGCTTCAAATCAATGCGAAGTAGAAGGCTTAGCATCAAATCCATGCGATTACATATGATTTAGCTTCATATACTTGCGATATAACTGATATAGATTCAAATGCAGGCGAAACAAGAGAGTTAGCTTCAAATCCAAGCGTAACACATGATTTAGCTTCAAATCAATGCGAAATAGAAGGCTGATTTTCTAATCCTTGCGAAACAAATGGTATAGCTTCAAATACTTGTGATATACTAGATTTAGCTTCAACAGCTTGCGAAACAAACGAGTTAGCTTTAAATCCATGCGATAGAAACGAGTTAGTTTCAAATCCATGAGAAACACATGATTTAGCTTCAAATCATTGCGAAATAGAAGGCTGATTTTCGAATCCATTCGAAACACATGGTTTAGCTTAATATTCATGCGAAACAAATGGTTTAGCTTCAAATACTTGTGATATACATGATATATCTTCAACTGCATGCGAAACAAACGAGTTAGCATCAAATCCATGCGTAACACATGATTTAGCTTCAAATCAATACGAAGTAGAAGGCTTAGGTTCAAATCCATGTTAAACAAATGGTTTAGCTTCAAATACATGTGATATACATGATTTAGCTTCAACTGCATGCGAAACAATCGAGTTAGTTTCAAATCCAAGCGAAACACATGATTTAGTTTCAAATCAATACGAAGTAGAAGGCTTAGTTTCAAATTCATGCGAAACGAATGATTTATATTCAGATAATTGCGATATATGTGATATAGCTTCAAATGCACGCGAAACAATCGAGTTAGATTCAAATCCATCCGAAATACATGATTTAGTTTCAAATCAATGCGAAGTGGTAGGCTTAGATCCAAATACATGCGAATCAAATGGTTTAGCTTCAAATACTTGTGATATACATGATTTAGCTTCAACTGCATGCGAAACAAACGAGTTATCTTGAAATCCAAGCGAAGCACATGATTTAGCTTCAAATAAATGCGTAGTAGAAGAATTAGCTTCAAATCCATGCGAAGCAAAGGGTTTAGCTTCAAATACTTGTTCCATATATGATTCAGATTCAACTGCATGCGAAACAAGCGATTTAGCTTCAAATCCAAGCGAAACACATGAATTTCTTCAAATCAATGCGAAGTAGGAGGCTTAGCTTCAAATCCAAGCGAAACACATGATTTAGCTCCAAATCAATGCGAAGGAGAAGGCTTAGCTTCAAATCCATGCGAATCAAATGGTTTAGCTTCTAATACTTGTGATATACATGATTTTGCTTCAACTGCATGCGAAACAAACGAGTTAGCTTCAAATCCATGCGAAACAAACGAGTTAGCTTCAAATCCATGCGAAACTCATGATTTAGCTTCAAGTCAATGCGAAATAGAAGGCTTAGCTTCAAAACCAATGCGAAACAAATGGTTTAGCTTCAAATACTTGAGATATACATGATTGAGCTTCAACTGCATGCGAAACAATCGAGTTATCTTGAAATCCAGGCGGAACACATGATTTAGCTACAAATCAATGCGAACTAGGAGGCTTAGCTTCAAATCCAAGCGAAAATCATGATTTAGCTCCAAATTAATGCGAAGTAGAAGGCTTATTTTCAAATCGATGCGAAACGAATGATTTAGCATCAAATACTTGCGAACATAAGTGATATATCTTCAACTGCATGCGACACAAACGAGTTTGCTTCATATCCAAACGAAACACTTTATATAGCTTCAAATCAATGCGAAGTAGAAGGCT